>NW_028168643.1:0-82000 GCF_964237585.1 Gallinula chloropus | reverse complement strand
AGCTCCCAAACCGAAGGAGCCAGGACCCAAAGACCTAGCTGGCCTGAAGGGCCCCCAGGGGTCCCCCAAGCAGCCCCTCTCCATTTGGGTCTGGGGGCTTTCGTTGGGCCGGGAACATGGGAGGTACCTGCAAGGTTGCAGTTCGCAGCCCGAGAAGCACTCTCCGGCCAACATGCCCAACATCCAGCAACAGCTCCCAAACCGAAGGAGCCAGGACCCAAAGACCTAGCTGGCCTGAAGAGTCCCCAGGGGGCCCCCAAACAGCCCCTCTCCATTTGGGTCTGGGGGCTTTCGTCGGGCATGGAACCTGGGAGGCACCTGCAAGGTTGCACTTCGCGGCCTGAGAAGCACTCTCTGGCCAACATGCCCAACGTCCAGCAACAGCTCCCAAACCGAAGGAGCCAGGACCCAAAGACCTAGCTGGCCTGAAGAGTCCCCAGGGGGCCCCCAAGCAGCCCCTCTCGATTTGGGTCTGGGGGCTTTCGTTGGGCGGGGAACCTGGGAGCTACCTGCAAGGTTGCAGTTCACGGCCCGAGAAGCACTCTCCGGCCAACATGCCCAACTGCAGCAACAGCTCCCAAACCGAAGGAGCCAGGACCCAAAGACCTAGCTGGCCTGAAGCGGCCCCAGGGGGCCCCCAAGCAGCCCCTCTCCATTTGGGTCTGGGGGCTTTCGTTGGGCCGGGAACCTGGGAGGTACCTGCAAGGTTGCAGTTCGCGGCCCGAGAAGCACTCTCCGGCCAACATGCACAACTGCAGCAACAGCTCCCAAACCGAAGGAGCCAGGACCCAAAGACCTAGCTGGCCTGAAGGGCCCCCAGGGGGCCACCAAGCAGCCCCTCTCAATTTGGGTCTGGGGGCTTTCGTTGGGCATGGATACCTGAGAGGTACCTGCAAGGTTACAGTTCGCGGCCCGAGAAGCACTCTCCGGCCAACATGCCCAACTGCAGCAACAGCTCCCTAAGCGAAGGAGCCAGGACCCAAAGACCTAGCTGGCCTGAAGGGCCCCCAGGGGGGCCCCAAGCAGCCCCTCTCAATTTGGGTCTGGGGGTTTTCGTTGGGCCGGGAACCTGGGAGAATCCTGCAAGGTTGCAGTTCGCGGCCCGAGAAGCACTCTCCGGCCAACATGCCCAATATCCAGCAACAGCTCCCAAACCGAAGGAGCCAGGACCCAAAGACCTAGCTGGCCTGAAGGGCCTCCAGGGGGGCCCGAAGCAGCCCCTCTCAATTTGGGTCTGGGGGCTTTCGTTGGGCATGTATTCCTGAGAGGTACCTGCAAGGTTATAGTTCGCAGCCCGAGAAGCACTCTCCGGCCAACATGCCCAACGTCCAGCAACAGCTCCCAAACTGAAGGAGCCAGGACCCAAAGACCTAGCTGGCCTGGAGGGTCCCCAGGGGGCCCCCAAGCAGCCCCTCTCCATTTGGGTCTGGGGGCTTTCGTTGGGCCGGGGACCTGGGAGGTACCTGCAAGGTTGCAGTTCGCGGCCCGAGAAGCACTCTCCGGCCAACATGCCCAACGTCCAGCAACAGCTCCCAAACCGAAGGAGCCAGGACCCAAAGACCTAGCTGGCCTGAAGGGCCCCCAGGGGGCCCCCAAGCAGCCCCTCTCCATTTGGGTCTGGGAGCTTTCGTTGGGCCGGGGATGTGGGAGGTACCTTAAAGGTTGAAGTTCGCAGCCCGAGAAGCACTCTCCGGCCAACATGCCCAACTGCAGCAACAGCTCCCAAAGCGAAGGAGCCAGGACCCAAAGACCTAGCTGGCCTGAAGGGGCCCCAAGGGGCCCCCAAGCAGCCCCTCTCCATGTGGTTCTGGGGGCTTTCCTTGGGCCGGGAACCTGGGAGCTACCTGCAAGGTTGCACTTTGCGGCCCGAGAAGCACTCTCCGGCCAACATGCACAACTGCAGCAACAGCTCCCAAAGCGAAGGAGCCAGGACCCAAAGACCTAGCTGGCCTGAAGGGCCCCCAGGGGGCCCCCAAGCAGCCCCTCTCCATTTGGGTCTGGGGGCTTTCGTTGGGCCGGGGACCTGGGAGGTACCTGCAAGGTTGCAGTTCGCAGCCCGAGAAGCACTCTCCGGCCAACATGCCCAACTGCAGCAACAGCTCCCAAACCGAAGGAGCCAGGACCCAAAGACCTAGCTGGCCTGAAGGGCCCCCAGGGGGCCCCCAAGCAGCCCCTCTCCATTTGGGTCTGGGGGCTTTCGTTGGGCTGGGAACCTGGGAGATTCATGCAAGGTTGCAGTTCGCGGCCCGAGAAGCACTCTCTGGCCAACATGCCCATCTGCAGCAACAGCTCCCAAAGCGAAGGAGCCAGGACCCAAAGACCTAGCTGGCCTGAAGGGCCCCCAGGGGGCCACCAAGCAGCCCCTCTCCATTTGGGTCTGGGGGCTTTCGTTGGGCATGGATACCTGAGAGGTACCTGCAAGGTTACAGTTCGCAGCCCGAGAAGCACTCTCCGGCCAACATGCCCAACTGCAGCAACAGCTCCCTAAGCGAAGGAGCCAGGACCCAAAGACCTAGCTGGCCTGAAGGGCCCCCAGGGGGGCCCCAAGCAGCCCCTCTCAATTTGGGTCTGGGGGTTTTCGTTGGGCCGGGAACCTGGGAGAATCCTGCAAGGTTGCAGTTCGCGGCCCGAGAAGCACTCTCCGGCCAACATGCCCAATATCCAGCAACAGCTCCCAAACCGAAGGAGCCAGGACCCAAAGACCTAGCTGGCCTGAAGGGCCTCCAGGGGGGCCCGAAGCAGCCCCTCTCAATTTGGGTCTGGGGGCTTTCGTTGGGCATGTATTCCTGAGAGGTACCTGCAAGGTTATAGTTCGCAGCCCGAGAAGCACTCTCCGGCCAACATGCCCAACGTCCAGCAACAGCTCCCAAACTGAAGGAGCCAGGACCCAAAGACCTAGCTGGCCTGGAGGGTCCCCAGGGGGCCCCCAAGCAGCCCCTCTCCATTTGGGTCTGGGGGCTTTCGTTGGGCCGGGGACCTGGGAGGTACCTGCAAGGTTGCAGTTCGCAGCCCGAGAAGCACTCTCCGGCCAACATGCCCAACGTCCAGCAACAGCTCCCAAACCGAATGAGCTAGGACCCAAAGACCTAGCTGGCCTGAAGGGCCCCCAGGGGTCCCCCAAGCAGCCCCTCTCCATTTGGGTCTGGGGCCTTTCGTCGGGCCGGGAACCTGGGAGGTACCTGCCAGGTTGCAGTTCGTGGCCCGAGAAGCACTCTCCGGCCAACATGCCCAACTGCAGCAACAGCTCCCAAAGCGAAGGAGTCAGGACCCAAAGACCTAGCTGGCCTGAAGGGCCCCCATGGGGCCCCCAAGGAGCTCCTCTCCATTTGGATCTGGGGGCTTTAGTTGGGCCGGGAACCTGGTAGGTACCTGCAAGATTGCAGTTCACGGCCGGAGAAGCACTCTCCGGCCAACATGCCCAACTGCAGCAACAGCTCCCAAAGCGAAGGAGCCAGGACCCAAAGACCTAGCTGGCCTGAAGGGCCCCCAGGGGGCCCCCAAGCAGCCCCTCTCCATTTGGGTCTGGGGGCTTTCGTTGGGCTGGGAACCTGGGAGATTCATGCAAGGTTGCAGTTCGCGGCCCGAGAAGCACTCTCTGGCCAACATGCCCATCTGCAGCAACAGCTCCCAAAGTGAAGGAGCCAGGACCCAAAGACCTAGCTGGCCTGAAGGGCCCCCAGGGGGCCACCAAGCAGCCCCTCTCAATTTGGGTCTGGGGGCTTTCGTTGGGCATGGATACCTGAGAGGTACCTGCAAGGTTACAGTTCGCGGCCCGAGAAGCACTCTCCGGCCAACATGCCCAACTGCAGCAACAGCTCCCTAAGCGAAGGAGCCAGGACCCAAAGACCTAGCTGGCCTGAAGGGCCCCCAGGGGGGCCCCAAGCAGCCCCTCTCAATTTGGGTCTGGGGGTTTTCGTTGGGCCGGGAACCTGGGAGAATCCTGCAAGGTTGCAGTTCGCGGCCCGAGAAGCACTCTCCGGCCAACATGCCCAATATCCAGTAACAGCTCCCAAACCGAAGGAGCCAGGACCCAAAGACCTAGCTGGCCTGAAGGGCCTCCAGGGGGGCCCGAAGCAGCCCCTCTCAATTTGGGTCTGGGGGCTTTCGTTGGGCATGTATTCCTGAGAGGTACCTGCAAGGTTATAGTTCGCGGCCCGAGAAGCACTCTCCGGCCAACATGCCCAACGTCCAGCAACAGCTCCCAAACTGAAGGAGCCAGGACCCAAAGACCTAGCTGGCCTGGAGGGTCCCCAGGGGGCCCCCAAGCAGCCCCTCTCCATTTGGGTCTGGGGGCTTTCGTTGGGCCGGGGACCTGGGAGGTACCTGCAAGGTTGCAGTTCGCGGCCCGAGAAGCACTCTCCGGCCAACATGCCCAACGTCCAGCAACAGCTCCCAAACCGAAGGAGCCAGGACCCAAAGACCTAGCTGGCCTGAAGGGCCCCCAGGGGGCCCCCAAGCAGCCCCTCTCCATTTGGGTCTGGGAGCTTTCGTTGGGCCGGGGATGTGGGAGGTACCTTAAAGGTTGAAG
The DNA here is from genome assembly GCF_964237585.1 of Gallinula chloropus. Lineage (NCBI taxonomy): Eukaryota > Metazoa > Chordata > Aves > Gruiformes > Rallidae > Gallinula > Gallinula chloropus. The sequence goes on along the minus strand of NW_028168643.1, from coordinate 77,472 downwards.
TTCGCAGCCCGAGAAGCACTCTCCGGCCAACATGCCCAACTGCAGCAACAGCTCCCAAAGCGAAGGAGCCAGGACCCAAAGACCTAGCTGGCCTGAAGGGCCCCCAGGGGGCCCCCAAGCAGCCCCTCTCCATGTGGTTCTGGGGGCTTTCCTTGGGCCGGGAACCTGGGAGCTACCTGCAAGGTTGCACTTTGCGGCCCGAGAAGCACTCTCCGGCCAACATGCACAACTGCAGCAACAGCTCCCAAAGCGAAGGAGCCAGGACCCAAAGACCTAGCTGGCCTGAAGGGCCCCCAGGGGGCCCCCAAGCAGCCCCTCTCCATTTGGGTCTGGGGGCTTTCGTTGGGCCGGGGACCTGGGAGGTACCTGCAAGGTTGCAGTTCGCAGCCCGAGAAGCACTCTCCGGCCAACATGCCCAACTGCAGCAACAGCTCCCAAACCGAAGGAGCCAGGACCCAAAGACCTAGCTGGCCTGAAGGGCCCCCAGGGGGCCCCCAAGCAGCCCCTCTCCATTTGGGTCTGGGGGCTTTCGTTGGGCTGGGAACCTGGGAGATTCATGCAAGGTTGCAGTTCGCGGCCCGAGAAGCACTCTCTGGCCAACATGCCCATCTGCAGCAACAGCTCCCAAAGCGAAGGAGCCAGGACCCAAAGACCTAGCTGGCCTGAAGGGCCCCCAGGGGGCCACCAAGCAGCCCCTCTCAATTTGGGTCTGGGGGCTTTCGTTGGGCATGGATACCTGAGAGGTACCTGCAAGGTTACAGTTCGCAGCCCGAGAAGCACTCTCCGGCCAACATGCCCAACTGCAGCAACAGCTCCCTAAGCGAAGGAGCCAGGACCCAAAGACCTAGCTGGCCTGAAGGGCCCCCAGGGGGGCCCCAAGCAGCCCCTCTCAATTTGGGTCTGGGGGTTTTCGTTGGGCCGGGAACCTGGGAGAATCCTGCAAGGTTGCAGTTCGCGGCCCGAGAAGCACTCTCCGGCCAACATGCCCAATATCCAGCAACAGCTCCCAAACCGAAGGAGCCAGGACCCAAAGACCTAGCTGGCCTGAAGGGCCTCCAGGGGGGCCCGAAGCAGCCCCTCTCAATTTGGGTCTGGGGGCTTTCGTTGGGCATGTATTCCTGAGAGGTACCTGCAAGGTTATAGTTCGCAGCCCGAGAAGCACTCTCCGGCCAACATGCCCAACGTCCAGCAACAGCTCCCAAACTGAAGGAGCCAGGACCCAAAGACCTAGCTGGCCTGGAGGGTCCCCAGGGGGCCCCCAAGCAGCCCCTCTCCATTTGGGTCTGGGGGCTTTCGTTGGGCCGGGGACCTGGGAGGTACCTGCAAGGTTGCAGTTCGCAGCCCGAGAAGCACTCTCCGGCCAACATGCCCAACGTCCAGCAACAGCTCCCAAACCGAATGAGCTAGGACCCAAAGACCTAGCTGGCCTGAAGGGCCCCCAGGGGTCCCCCAAGCAGCCCCTCTCCATTTGGGTCTGGGGCCTTTCGTCGGGCCGGGAACCTGGGAGAATCCTGCAAGGTTGCAGTTCGCGGCCCGAGAAGCACTCTCCGGCCAACATGCCCAACTGCAGCAACAGCTCCCAAACCGAAGGAGCCAGGACCCAAAGACCTAGCTGGCCTGAAGGGCCCCCAGGGGGCCCCCAAGCAGCCCCTCTCCATTTGGGTCTGGGGGCTTTCGTTGGGCCGGGGACCTGGGAGGTACCTGCCAGGTTGCAGTTCGTGGCCCGAGAAGCACTCTCCGGCCAACATGCCCAACTGCAGCAACAGCTCCCAAAGCGAAGGAGTCAGGACCCAAAGACCTAGCTGGCCTGAAGGGCCCCCATGGGGCCCCCAAGGAGCTCCTCTCCATTTGGATCTGGGGGCTTTAGTTGGGCCGGGAACCTGGTAGGTACCTGCAAGATTGCAGTTCACGGCCGGAGAAGCACTCTCCGGCCAACATGCCCAACTGCAGCAACAGCTCCCAAAGCGAAGGAGCCAGGACCCAAAGACCTAGCTGGCCTGAAGGGCCCCCAGGGGGGCCCCAAACAGCCCCTCTCAATTTGGGTCTGGGGGCTTTCTTTAGGCTGAGAACCTGGGAGATACCAGCAAGGTTGCAGTTCGCGGCCCGAGAAGCACTCTCCGGCCAACATGCCCAATATCCAGCAACAGCTCCCAAAGCGAAGGAGCCAGGACCCAAAGACCTAGCTGGCCTGAAGGGCCCCCAGGGGGCCACCAAGCAGCCCCTCTCCATTTGGGTCTGGGGGCTTTCGTTGGGCATGTATACCTGAGAGGTACCTGCAAGTTACAGTTCGCGGCCCGAGAAGCACTCTCCGGCCAACATGCCCAACTGCAGCAACAGCTCCCAAAGCGAAGGAGCCAGGACCCAAAGACCTAGCTGGCCTGAAGGGCCTCCAGGGGGCCCCAAGCAGCCCCTCTCCATTTGGGTCTGGGGGCTTTCGTTGGGCCGGGAACCTGGGAGAATACTGCAAGGTTGCAGTTCGCGGCCCGAGAAGCACTCTCCGGCCAACATGCCCATCTGCAGCAACAGCTCCCTAAGCGAAGGAGCCAGGACCCAAAGACCTAGCTGGCCTGAAGGGCCCCCAGGGGGGCCCCAAGCAGCCCCTCTCAATTTGGGTCTGGGGGTTTTCGTTGGGCCGGGAACCTGGGAGAATCCTGCAAGGTTGCAGTTCGCGGCCCGAGAAGCACTCTCCGGCCAACATGCCCAATATCCAGCAACAGCTCCCAAACCGAAGGAGCCAGGACCCAAAGACCTAGCTGGCCTGAAGGGCCTCCAGGGGGGCCCGAAGCAGCCCCTCTCAATTTGGGTCTGGGGGCTTTCGTTGGGCATGTATTCCTGAGAGGTACCTGCAAGGTTATAGTTCGCGGCCCGAGAAGCACTCTCCGGCCAACATGCCCAACGTCCAGCAACAGCTCCCAAACTGAAGGAGCCAGGACCCAAAGACCTAGCTGGCCTGGAGGGTCCCCAGGGGGCCCCCAAGCAGCCCCTCTCCATTTGGGTCTGGGGGCTTTCGTTGGGCCGGGGACCTGGGAGGTACCTGCAAGGTTGCAGTTCGCGGCCCGAGAAGCACTCTCCGGCCAACATGCCCAACGTCCAGCAACAGCTCCCAAACCGAAGGAGCCAGGACCCAAAGACCTAGCTGGCCTGAAGGGCCCCCAGGGGGCCCCCAAGCAGCCCCTCTCCATTTGGGTCTGGGAGCTTTCGTTGGGCCGGGGATGTGGGAGGTACCTTAAAGGTTGAAGTTCGCAGCCCGAGAAGCACTCTCCGGCCAACATGCCCAACTGCAGCAACAGCTCCCAAACCGAAGGAGCCAGGACCCAAAGACCTAGCTGGCCTGAAGGGGCCCCAAGGGGCCCCCAAGCAGCCCCTCTCCATGTGGTTCTGGGGGCTTTCCTTGGGCCGGGAACCTGGGAGCTACCTGCAAGGTTGCACTTTGCGGCCCGAGAAGCACTCTCCGGCCAACATGCACAACTGCAGCAACAGCTCCCAAAGCGAAGGAGCCAGGACCCAAAGACCTAGCTGGCCTGAAGGGCCCCCAGGGGGCCCCCAAGCAGCCCCTCTCCATTTGGGTCTGGGGGCTTTCGTTGGGCCGGGGACCTGGGAGGTACCTGCAAGGTTGCAGTTCGCAGCCCGAGAAGCACTCTCCGGCCAACATGCACAACTGCAGCAACAGCTCCCAAACCGAAGGAGCCAGGACCCAAAGACCTAGCTGGCCTGAAGGGCCCCCAGGGGGCCCCCAAGCAGCCCCTCTCCATTTGGGTCTGGGGGCTTTCGTTGGGCTGGGAACCTGGGAGATTCATGCAAGGTTGCAGTTCGCGGCCCGAGAAGCACTCTCTGGCCAACATGCCCATCTGCAGCAACAGCTCCCAAAGCGAAGGAGCCAGGACCCAAAGACCTAGCTGGCCTGAAGGGCCCCCAGGGGGCCACCAAGCAGCCCCTCTCAATTTGGGTCTGGGGGCTTTCGTTGGGCATGGATACCTGAGAGGTACCTGCAAGGTTACAGTTCGCAGCCCGAGAAGCACTCTCCGGCCAACATGCCCAACTGCAGCAACAGCTCCCTAAGCGAAGGAGCCAGGACCCAAAGACCTAGCTGGCCTGAAGGGCCCCCAGGGGGGCCCCAAGCAGCCCCTCTCAATTTGGGTCTGGGGGTTTTCGTTGGGCCGGGAACCTGGGAGAATCCTGCAAGGTTGCAGTTCGCGGCCCGAGAAGCACTCTCCGGCCAACATGCCCAATATCCAGCAACAGCTCCCAAACCGAAGGAGCCAGGACCCAAAGACCTAGCTGGCCTGAAGGGCCCCCAGGGGGGCCCCAAGCAGCCCCTCTCAATTTGGGTCTGGGGGTTTTCGTTGGGCCGGGAACCTGGGAGAATCCTGCAAGGTTACAGTTCGCAGCCCGAGAAGCACTCTCCGGCCAACATGCCCAACTGCAGCAACAGCTCCCAAACCGAAGGAGCCAGGACCCAAAGACCTAGCTGGCCTGAAGGGCCTCCAGGGGGGCCCGAAGCAGCCCCTCTCAATTTGGGTCTGGGGGCTTTCGTTGGGCATGTATTCCTGAGAGGTACCTGCAAGGTTATAGTTCGCAGCCCGAGAAGCACTCTCCGGCCAACATGCCCAACGTCCAGCAACAGCTCCCAAACTGAAGGAGCCAGGACCCAAAGACCTAGCTGGCCTGGAGGGTCCCCAGGGGGCCCCCAAGCAGCCCCTCTCCATTTGGGTCTGGGGGCTTTCGTTGGGCCGGGGACCTGGGAGGTACCTGCAAGGTTGCAGTTCGCAGCCCGAGAAGCACTCTCCGGCCAACATGCCCAACGTCCAGCAACAGCTCCCAAACCGAATGAGCTAGGACCCAAAGACCTAGCTGGCCTGAAGGGCCCCCAGGGGTCCCCCAAGCAGCCCCTCTCCATTTGGGTCTGGGGCCTTTCGTCGGGCCGGGAACCTGGGAGAATCCTGCAAGGTTGCAGTTCGCGGCCCGAGAAGCACTCTCCGGCCAACATGCCCAACTGCAGCAACAGCTCCCAAACCGAAGGAGCCAGGACCCAAAGACCTAGCTGGCCTGAAGGGCCCCCATGGGGCCCCCAAGGAGCTCCTCTCCATTTGGATCTGTAGGCTTTATTTGGGCCGGGAACCTGGTAGGTACCTGCAAGATTGCAGTTCACGGCCGGAGAAGCACTCTCCGGCCAACATGCCCAACTGCAGCAACAGCTCCCAAACCGAAGGAGCCAGGACACAAAGACCTAGCTGGCCTGAAGGGCCCCCAGGGGGGCCCCAAACAGCCCCTCTCAATTTGGGTCTGGGGGCTTTCTTTAGGCTGAGAACCTGGGAGATACCAGCAAGGTTGCAGTTCGCGGCCCGAGAAGCACTCTCCGGCCAACATGCCCAATATCCAGCAACAGCTCCCAAAGCGAAGGAGCCAGGACCCAAAGACCTAGCTGGCCTGAAGGGCCCCCAGGGGGCCACCAAGCAGCCCCTCTCCATTTGGGTCTGGGGGCTTTCGTTGGGCATGTATACCTGAGAGGTACCTGCAAGTTACAGTTCGCGGCCCGAGAAGCACTCTCCGGCCAACATGCCCAACTGCAGCAACAGCTCCCAAAGCGAAGGAGCCAGGACCCAAAGACCTAGCTGGCCTGAAGGGCCCCCAGGGGGCCCCCAAGCAGCCCCTCTCAATTTGGGTCTGGGGGCTTTCGTTGGGCATGTATACCTGAGAGGTACCTGCAAGGCTGCAGTTCGCGGCCCGAGAAGCACTCTCCGGCCAACATGCCCAACTGCAGCAACAGCTCCCAAACCGAAGGAGCCAGGACCCAAAGACCTAGCTGGCCTGAAAGGCCCCCAGGGGGCCCCCAAGCAGCCCCTCTCCATTTGGGTCTGGGGGCTTTCGTTGGGCTGGGAACCTGGGAGATTCATGCAAGGTTGCAGTTCGCGGCCCGAGAAGCACTCTCTGGCCAACATGCCCATCTGCAGCAACAGCTCCCAAAGTGAAGGAGCCAGGACCCAAAGACCTAGCTGGCCTGAAGGGCCCCCAGGGGGCCACCAAGCAGCCCCTCTCCATTTGGGTCTGGGGGCTTTCGTTGGGCATGGATACCTGAGAGGTACCTGCAAGGTTACAGTTCGCGGCCCGAGAAGCACTCTCCGGCCAACATGCCCAACTGCAGCAACAGCTCCCTAAGCGAAGGAGCCAGGACCCAAAGACCTAGCTGGCCTGAAGGGCCCCCAGGGGGGCCCGAAGCAGCCCCTCTCAATTTGGGTCTGGGGGCTTTCGTTGGGCATGTATTCCTGAGAGGTACCTGCAAGGTTACAGTTCGCGGCCCGAGAAGCACTCTCCGGCCAACATGCCCAACGTCCAGCAACAGCTCCCAAAGCGAAGGAGCCAGGACCCAAAGACCTAGCTGGCCTGGAGGGTCCCCAGGGGGCCCCCAAGCAGCCCCTCTCCATTTGGGTCTGGGGGCTTTCGTTGGGCCGGGGACCTGGGAGGTACCTGCAAGGTTGCAGTTCGCGGCCCGAGAAGCACTCTCCGGCCAACATGCCCAACGTCCAGCAACAGCTCCCAAACCGAAGGAGCCAGGACCCAAAGACCTAGCTGGCCTGAAGGGCCCCCAGGGGGCCCCCAAGCAGCCCCTCTCCATTTGGGTCTGGGAGCTTTCGTTGGGCCGGGGATGTGGGAGGTACCTTAAAGGTTGAAGTTCGCAGCCCGAGAAGCACTCTCCGGCCAACATGCCCAACTGCAGCAACAGCTCCCAAACCGAAGGAGCCAGGACCCAAAGACCTAGCTGGCCTGAAGGGGCCCCAAGGGGCCCCCAAGCAGCCCCTCTCCATGTGGTTCTGGGGGCTTTCCTTGGGCCGGGAACCTGGGAGCTACCTGCAAGGTTGCACTTTGCGGCCCGAGAAGCACTCTCCGGCCAACATGCACAACTGCAGCAACAGCTCCCAAAGCGAAGGAGCCAGGACCCAAAGACCTAGCTGGCCTGAAGGGCCCCCAGGGGGCCCCCAAGCAGCCCCTCTCCATTTGGGTCTGGGGGCTTTCGTTGGGCCGGGGACCTGGGAGGTACCTGCAAGGTTGCAGTTCGCAGCCCGAGAAGCACTCTCCGGCCAACATGCACAACTGCAGCAACAGCTCCCAAAGCGAAGGAGCCAGGACCCAAAGACCTAGCTGGCCTGAAGGGCCCCCAGGGGGCCCCCAAGCAGCCCCTCTCCATTTGGGTCTGGGGGCTTTCGTTGGGCTGGGAACCTGGGAGATTCATGCAAGGTTGCAGTTCGCGGCCCGAGAAGCACTCTCTGGCCAACATGCCCATCTGCAGCAACAGCTCCCAAAGCGAAGGAGCCAGGACCCAAAGACCTAGCTGGCCTGAAGGGCCCCCAGGGGGCCACCAAGCAGCCCCTCTCAATTTGGGTCTGGGGGCTTTCGTTGGGCATGGATACCTGAGAGGTACCTGCAAGGTTACAGTTCGCAGCCCGAGAAGCACTCTCCGGCCAACATGCCCAACTGCAGCAACAGCTCCCTAAGCGAAGGAGCCAGGACCCAAAGACCTAGCTGGCCTGAAGGGCCCCCAGGGGGGCCCCAAGCAGCCCCTCTCAATTTGGGTCTGGGGGTTTTCGTTGGGCCGGGAACCTGGGAGAATCCTGCAAGGTTGCAGTTCGCGGCCCGAGAAGCACTCTCCGGCCAACATGCCCAATATCCAGCAACAGCTCCCAAACCGAAGGAGCCAGGACCCAAAGACCTAGCTGGCCTGAAGGGCCTCCAGGGGGGCCCGAAGCAGCCCCTCTCCATTTGGGTCTGGGGGCTTTCGTTGGGCATGTATTCCTGGGAGGTACCTGCAAGGTTGCAGTTCGCAGCCCGAGAAGCACTCTCCGGCCAACATGCCCAACGTCCAGCAACAGCTCCCAAACCGAATGAGCTAGGACCCAAAGACCTAGCTGGCCTGAAGGGCCCCCAGGGGTCCCCCAAGCAGCCCCTCTCCATTTGGGTCTGGGGCCTTTCGTCGGGCCGGGAACCTGGGAGAATCCTGCAAGGTTGCAGTTCGCGGCCCGAGAAGCACTCTCCGGCCAACATGCCCAACTGCAGCAACAGCTCCCAAAGCGAAGGAGCCAGGACCCAAAGACCTAGCTGGCCTGAAGGGCCCCCAGGGGGCCCCCAAGCAGCCCCTCTCCATTTGGGTCTGGGGGCTTTCGTTGGGCCGGGGACCTGGGAGGTACCTGCCAGGTTGCAGTTCGTGGCCCGAGAAGCACTCTCCGGCCAACATGCCCAACTGCAGCAACAGCTCCCAAAGCGAAGGAGTCAGGACCCAAAGACCTAGCTGGCCTGAAGGGCCCCCATGGGGCCCCCAAGGAGCTCCTCTCCATTTGGATCTGGGGGCTTTAGTTGGGCCGGGAACCTGGTAGGTACCTGCAAGATTGCAGTTCACGGCCGGAGAAGCACTCTCCGGCCAACATGCCCAACTGCAGCAACAGCTCCCAAACCGAAGGAGCCAGGACCCAAAGACCTAGCTGGCCTGAAGGGCCCCCAGGGGGGCCCCAAACAGCCCCTCTCAATTTGGGTCTGGGGGCTTTCTTTAGGCTGAGAACCTGGGAGATACCAGCAAGGTTGCAGTTCGCGGCCCGAGAAGCACTCTCCGGCCAACATGCCCAATATCCAGCAACAGCTCCCAAAGCGAAGGAGCCAGGACCCAAAGACCTAGCTGGCCTGAAGGGCCCCCAGAAGGCCACCAAGCAGCCCCTCTCCATTTGGGTCTGGGGGCTTTCGTTGGGCATGTATACCTGAGAGGTACCTGCAAGTTACAGTTCGCGGCCCGAGAAGCACTCTCCGGCCAACATGCCCAACTGCAGCAACAGCTCCCAAAGCGAAGGAGCCAGGACCCAAAGACCTAGCTGGCCTGAAGGGCCTCCAGGGGGCCCCAAGCAGCCCCTCTCCATTTGGGTCTGGGGGCTTTCGTTGGGCCGGGAACCTGGGAGAATACTGCAAGGTTGCAGTTCGCGGCCCGAGAAGCACTCTCCGGCCAACATGCCCAACTGCAGCAACAGCTCCCAAACCGAAGGAGCCAGGACCCAAAGACCTAGCTGGCCTGAAGGGCCCCCAGGGGGCCCCCAAGCAGCCCCTCTCCATTTGGGTCTGGGGGCTTTCGTTGGGCTGGGAACCTGGGAGATTCATGCAAGGTTGCAGTTCGCGGCCCGAGAAGCACTCTCTGGCCAACATGCCCATCTGCAGCAACAGCTCCCAAAGTGAAGGAGCCAGGACCCAAAGACCTAGCTGGCCTGAAGGGCCCCCAGGGGGCCCCCAAGCAGCCCCTCTCAATTTGGGTCTGGGGGCTTTCGTTGGGCATGGATACCTGAGAGGTACCTGCAAGGTTACAGTTCGCGGCCCGAGAAGCACTCTCCGGCCAACATGCCCAACTGCAGCAACAGCTCCCTAAGCGAAGGAGCCAGGACCCAAAGACCTAGCTGGCCTGAAGGGCCCCCAGGGGGGCCCCAAGCAGCCCCTCTCAATTTGGGTCTGGGGGTTTTCGTTGGGCCGGGAACCTGGGAGAATCCTGCAAGGTTGCAGTTCGCGGCCCGAGAAGCACTCTCCGGCCAACATGCCCACTATCCAGCAACAGCTCCCAAACCGAAGGAGCCAGGACCCAAAGACCTAGCTGGCCTGAAGGGCCTCCAGGGGGGCCCGAAGCAGCCCCTCTCAATTTGGGTCTGGGGGCTTTCGTTGGGCATGTATTCCTGAGAGGTACCTGCAAGGTTATAGTTCGCAGCCCGAGAAGCACTCTCCGGCCAACATGCCCAACGTCCAGCAACAGCTCCCAAACTGAAGGAGCCAGGACCCAAAGACCTAGCTGGCCTGGAGGGTCCCCAGGGGGCCCCCAAGCAGCCCCTCTCCATTTGGGTCTGGGGGCTTTCGTTGGGCTGGGAACCTGGGAGATTCATGCAAGTTTGCAGTTCGCGGCCCGAGAAGCACTCTCTGGCCAACATGCCCATCTGCAGCAACAGCTCCCAAAGCGAAGGAGCCAGGACCCAAAGACCTAGCTGGCCTGAAGGGCCCCCAGGGGGCCACCAAGCAGCCCCTCTCAATTTGGGTCTGGGGGCTTTCGTTGGGCATGGATACCTGAGAGGTACCTGCAAGGTTACAGTTCGCAGCCCGAGAAGCACTCTCCGGCCAACATGCCCAACTGCAGCAACAGCTCCCTAAGCGAAGGAGCCAGGACCCAAAGACCTAGCTGGCCTGAAGGGCCCCCAGGGGGGCCCCAAGCAGCCCCTCTCAATTTGGGTCTGGGGGTTTTCGTTGGGCCGGGAACCTGGGAGAATCCTGCAAGGTTGCAGTTCGCGGCCCGAGAAGCACTCTCCGGCCAACATGCCCAATATCCAGCAACAGCTCCCAAACCGAAGGAGCCAGGACCCAAAGACCTAGCTGGCCTGAAGGGCCTCCAGGGGGGCCCGAAGCAGCCCCTCTCAATTTGGGTCTGGGGGCTTTCGTTGGGCATGTATTCCTGAGAGGTACCTGCAAGGTTATAGTTCGCAGCCCGAGAAGCACTCTCCGGCCAACATGCCCAACGTCCAGCAACAGCTCCCAAACTGAAGGAGCCAGGACCCAAAGACCTAGCTGGCCTGGAGGGTCCCCAGGGGGCCCCCAAGCAGCCCCTCTCCATTTGGGTCTGGGGGCTTTCGTTGGGCCGGGGACCTGGGAGGTACCTGCAAGGTTGCAGTTCGCAGCCCGAGAAGCACTCTCCGGCCAACATGCCCAACGTCCAGCAACAGCTCCCAAACCGAATGAGCTAGGACCCAAAGACCTAGCTGGCCTGAAGGGCCCCCAGGGGTCCCCCAAGCAGCCCCTCTCCATTTGGGTCTGGGGCCTTTCGTCGGGCCGGGAACCTGGGAGAATCCTGCAAGGTTGCAGTTCGCGGCCCGAGAAGCACTCTCCGGCCAACATGCCCAACTGCAGCAACAGCTCCCAAACCGAAGGAGCCAGGACCCAAAGACCTAGCTGGCCTGAAGGGCCCCCAGGGGGCCCCCAAGCAGCCCCTCTCCATTTGGGTCTGGGGGCTTTAGTTGGGCCGGGGACCTGGGAGGTACCTGCCAGGTTGCAGTTCGTGGCCCGAGAAGCACTCTCCGGCCAACATGCCCAACTGCAGCAACAGCTCCCAAAGCGAAGGAGTCAGGACCCAAAGACCTAGCTGGCCTGAAGGGCCCCCATGGGGCCCCCAAGGAGCTCCTCTCCATTTGGATCTGTAGGCTTTATTTAGGCCGGGAACCTGGTAGGTACCTGCAAGATTGCAGTTCACGGCCCGAGAAGCACTCTCCGGCCAACATGCCCAACTGCAGCAACAGCTCCCAAAGCGAAGGAGCCAGGACCCAAAGACCTAGCTGGCCTGAAGGGCCCCCAGGGGGGCCCCAAACAGCCCCTCTCAATTTGGGTCTGGGGGCTTTCTTTAGGCTGAGAACCTGGGAGATACCAGCAAGGTTGCAGTTCGCGGCCCGAGAAGCACTCTCCGGCCAACATGCCCAATATCCAGCAACAGCTCCCAAAGCGAAGGAGCCAGGACCCAAAGACCTAGCTGGCCTGAAGGGCCCCCAGAAGGCCACCAAGCAGCCCCTCTCCATTTGGGTCTGGGGGCTTTCGTTGGGCATGTATACCTGAGAGGTACCTGCAAGTTACAGTTCGCGGCCCGAGAAGCACTCTCCGGCCAACATGCCCAACTGCAGCAACAGCTCCCAAAGCGAAGGAGCCAGGACCCAAAGACCTAGCTGGCCTGAAGGGCCCCCAGGGGGCCCCCAAGCAGCCCCTCTCAATTTGGGTCTGGGGGCTTTCGTTGGGCATGTATACCTGAGAGGTACCTGCAAGGCTGCAGTTCGCGGCCCGAGAAGCACTCTCCGGCCAACATGCCCAACTGCAGCAACAGCTCCCAAACCGAAGGAGCCAGGACCCAAAGACCTAGCTGGCCTGAAGGGCCCCCAGGGGGCCCCCAAGCAGCCCCTCTCCATTTGGGTCTGGGGGCTTTCGTTGGGCATGGATACCTGAGAGGTACCTGCAAGGTTACAGTTCGCGGCCCGAGAAGCACTCTCCGGCCAACATGCCCAACTGCAGCAACAGCTCCCTAAGCGAAGGAGCCAGGACCCAAAGACCTAGCTGGCCTGAAGGGCCCCCAGGGGGGCCCCAAGCAGCCCCTCTCAATTTGGGTCTGGGGGTTTTCGTTGGGCCGGGAACCTGGGAGAATCCTGCAAGGTTGCAGTTCGCGGCCCGAGAAGCACTCTCCGGCCAACATGCCCAATATCCAGCTACAGCTCCCAAACCGAAGGAGCCAGGACCCAAAGACCTAGCTGGCCTGAAGGGCCTCCAGGGGGGCCCGAAGCAGCCCCTCTCAATTTGGGTCTGGGGGCTTTCGTTGGGCATGTATTCCTGAGAGGTACCTGCAAGGTTATAGTTCGCAGCCCGAGAAGCACTCTCCGGCCAACATGCCCAACGTCCAGCAACAGCTCCCAAACTGAAGGAGCCAGGACCCAAAGACCTAGCTGGCCTGGAGGGTCCCCAGGGGGCCCCCAAGCAGCCCCTCTCCATTTGGGTCTGGGGGCTTTCGTTGGGCCGGGGACCTGGGAGGTACCTGCAAGGTTGCAGTTCGCGGCCCGAGAAGCACTCTCCGGCCAACATGCCCAACGTCCAGCAACAGCTCCCAAACCGAAGGAGCCAGGACCCAAAGACCTAGCTGGCCTGAAGGGCCCCCAGGGGGCCCCCAAGCAGCCCCTCTCCATGTGGTTCTGGGGGCTTTCCTTGGGCCGGGAACCTGGGAGCTACCTGCAAGGTTGCACTTTGCGGCCCGAGAAGCACTCTCCGGCCAACATGCACAACTGCAGCAACAGCTCCCAAAGCGAAGGAGCCAGGACCCAAAGACCTAGCTGGCCTGAAGGGCCCCCAGGGGGCCCCCAAGCAGCCCCTCTCCATTTGGGTCTGGGGGCTTTCGTTGGGCCGGGGACCTGGGAGGTACCTGCAAGGTTGCAGTTCGCAGCCCGAGAAGCACTCTCCGGTCAACATGCCCAACTGCAGAAACAGCTCCCAAACCGAAGGAGCCAGGACCCAAAGACCTAGCTGTCCTGAAGAGGCCCCAGGGGGCCCCCAAGCAGCCCCTCTCCATTTGGGTCTGGGGGCTTTCCTTGGGCCGGGAACCTGGGAGCTACCTGCAAGGTTGCAGTTCCCGTACCGAGAAGCACTCTCTGGCCAACATGCCCAACGTCCAGCAACAGCTCCCAAACCGAAGGAGCCAGGACCCAAAGACCTAGCTGGCCTGAAGGGCCCCCAGGGGTCCCCCAAGCAGCCCCTCTCCATTTGGGTCTGGGGGCTTTCGTTTGGCCGGGAACATGGGAGGTACCTGCAAGGTTGCAGTTCGCGGCCCGAGAAGCACTCTCCGGCCAACATGCCCAACTGCAGCAACAGCTCCCAAACCGAAGGAGCCAGGACCCAAAGACCTAGCTGGCCTGAAGGGCCCCCAGGGGGCCCCCAAGCAGCCCCTCTCCATTTGGGTCTGGGGGCTTTCGTTGGGCCGGGAACCTGGGAGGTGCCTGCAAGGTTGCACTTCGCGGCCCGAGAAGCACTCTCCGGCCAACATGCCCAACTGCAGCAACAGCTCCCAAAGCGAAGGAGCCAGGACCCAAAGACCTAGCTGGCCTGAAGGGGCCCCAAGGGGCCCCCAAGCAGCCCATCTCCATGTGGTTCTGGGGGCTTTCCTTGGGCCGGGAACCTGAGAGCTACCTGCAAGGTTGCAGTTCACGGCCCGAGAAGCACTCTCCGGCCAACATTCCCAACGTCCAGCTACAGCTCCCAAACCGAAGGAGCCAGGACCCAAAGACCTAGCTGGCCTGAAGGGGCCCCAGGGGGCCCCCAAGCAGCCCCTCTCCATTTGGGTCTGGGGGCTTTCGTTGGGCCGGGGACCTGGGAGGTACCTGCAAGGTTGCAGTTCGCGGCCCGAGAAGCACTCTCCGGCCAACATGCCCAACTGCAGTAAGACCTCCCAAACCGAAGGAGCCAGGACCCAAAGACCTAGCTGGCCTGAAGGGGCCCCAGGGGGCCCCCAAGCAGCCCCTCTCCATGTGGTTCTGGGGGCTTTCGTTGGGCCGGGAACCTGGGAGCTACCTGCAAGGTTGCAGTTACCGTACTGAGAAGCACTCTCCGGCCAACATGCCCAACGTCCAGCAACAGCTCCCAAACCGAAGGAGCCAGGACCCAAAGACCTAGCTGGCCTGAAGGGCCCCCAGGGGGCCCCCAAGCAGCCCCTCTCCATTTGGATCTGGGGGCTTTCGTTGGGCCTGGGACCTGTGAGGTACCTGCAAGGTTGCAGTTCGCAGCCCGAGAAGCACTCTCCGGTCAACATGCCCAACGTCCAGCAACAGCTCCCAAAGCGAAGGAGCCAGGACCCAAAGACCTAGCTGGCCTGAAGGGCCCCCAGGGGTCCCCCAAGCAGCCCCTCTCCATTTGGGTCTGGGGGCTTTCGTTGGGCCGGGAACATGGGAGGTACCTGCAAGGTTGCAGTTCGCAGCCCGAGAAGCACTCTCCGGCCAACATGCCCAACGTCCAGCAACAGCTCCCAAACCGAAGGAGCCAGGACCCAAAGACCTAGCTGGCCTGAAGAGTCCCCAGGGGGCCCCCAAGCAGCCCCTCTCAATTTGGGTCTGGGGGCTTTCGTCGGGCATGGAACCTGGGAGGTACCTGCAAGGTTGCACTTCGCGGCCTGAGAAGCACTCTCTGGCCAACATGCCCAACGTCCAGCAACAGCTCCCAAACCGAAGGAGCCAGGACCCAAAGACCTAGCTGGCCTGAAGAGTCCCCAGGGGGCCCCCAAGCAGCCCCTCTCGATTTGGGTCTGGGGGCTTTCGTTGGGCGGGAAACCTGGGAGCTACCTGCAAGGTTGCAGTTCGCGGCCCGAGAAGCACTCTCCGGCCAACATGCCCAACTGCAGCAACAGCTCCCAAACCGAAGGAGCCAGGACCCAAAGACCTAGCTGGCCTGAAGCGGCCCTAGGGGGGCCCAAAGCAGCCCCTCTCCATTTGGGTCTGGGGGCTTTCGTTGGGCCGGGAACCTGGGAGGTACCTGCAAGGTTGCAGTTCGCGGCCCGAGAAGCACTCTCCGGCCAACATGCCCAACTGCAGCAACAGCTCCCAAACCGAAGGAGCCAGGACCCAAAGACCTAGCTGGCCTGAAGGGCCCCCAGGGGGCCCCCAAGCAGCCCCTCTCCATTTGGGTCTGGGGGCTTTCGTTGGGCCGGGGACCTGGGAGGTACCTGCAAGGTTGCAGTTCGCAGCCCGAGAAGCACTCTCCGGCCAACATGCCCAACGTCCAGCAACAGCTCCCAAACCGAAGGAGCTAGGACCCAAAGACCTAGCTGGCCTGAAGGGCCCCCAGGGGTCCCCCAAGCAGCCCCTCTCCATTTGGTTCTGGGGGCTTTTGTTGGGCCGGGAACCTGGGAGATTCCTGCAAGGTTGCAGTTCGAGGCCCGAGAAGCACTCTCCGGCCAACATGCCCAACTGCAGCAACAGCTCCCAAACCGAAGGAGCCAGGACCCAAAGACCTAGCTGGCCTGAAGGGCCTCCAGGGGTCCCCAAGTAGCCCCTCACCATTTGGGTCTGGGGGCTTTCTTTAGGCTGAGAACCTGGGAGATACCAGCAAGGTTGCAGTTCGCGGCCCGAGAAGCACTCTCCGGCCAACATGCCCAATATCCAGCAACAGCTCCCAAAGCGAAGGAGCCAGGACCCAAAGACCTAGCTGGCCTGAAGGGCCCCCAGAAGGCCACCAAGCAGCCCCTCTCAATTTGGGTCTGGGGGCTTTCGTTGCGCATGGATACCTGAGAGGTACCTGCAAGGTTACAGTTCGCGGCCCGAGAAGCACTCTCCGGCCAACATGCCCAACTGCAGCAACAGCTCCCTAAGCGAAGGAGCCAGGACCCAAAGACCTAGCTGGCCTGAAGGGCCCCCAGGGGGGCCCCAAGCAGCCCCTCTCAATTTGGGTCTGGGGGTTTTCGTTGGGCCGGGAACCTATGAGAATCCTGCAAGGTTGCAGTTCGCGGCCCGAGAAGCACTCTCCGGCCAACATGCCCAACTGCAGCAACAGCTCCCAAACCGAAGGAGCCAGGACCCAAAGACCTAGCTGGCCTGAAGGGCCTCCAGGGGGGCCCCAAGCAGCCCCTCTCCATTTGGGTCTGGGGGCTTTCGTTGGGCCGGGAACCTGGGAGATTCCTGCGAGGTTGCAGTTCGCGGCCCGAGAAGCACTCTCCGGCCAACATGCCCAACTGCAGCAACAGCTCCCAAAGCGAAGGAGCCAGGACCCAAAGACCTAGCTGGCCTGAAGGGCCCCCAGGGGGCCCCCAAGGAGCTCCTCTCCATTTGGATCTGGGGGCTTTAGTTGGGCCGGGAACCTGGGAGGTACCTGCAAGGTTGCAGTTCGCGGCCGGAGAAGCACTCTCCGGCCAGCATGCCCAACTGCAGCAACAGCTCCCAAAGCGAAGGAGCCAGGACCCAAAGACCTAGCTGGCCTGAAGGGCCCCCAGGGGGCCCCCAAGCAGCCCCTCTCCATTTGGGTCTGGGGGCTTTCGTTGGGCATGTATACCTGGGAGGTACCTGCAAGGTTACAGTTCGCGGCCCGAGAAGCACTCTCCGGCCAACATGCCCAACTGCAGCAACAGCTCCCAAAGCGAAGGAGCCAGGACCCAAAGACCTAGCTGGCCTGAAGGGGCCCCAGGGGGTCCCCAAGCAGCCCCTCTCCATTTGGGTCTGGGGGCTTTCGTTGGGCGGGGAACCTGGGAGAATCCTGCAAGGTTGCAGTTCGCGGCCCGAGAAGCACTCTCCAGCCAACATGCCCAACTGCAGCAACAGCTCCCAAAGCGAAGGAGCCAGGACCCAAAGACCTAGCTGGCCTGAAGGGCCCCCAGGGGGCCCCCAAGCAGCCCCTCTCCATTTGGGTCTGGGGGCTTTCGTTGGGCCGGGAACCTGGGAGATTCCTGCAAGGTTGCAGTTCGCGGCCGGAGAAGCACTCTCCGGCCAACATGCCCAACTGCAGCAACAGCTCCCAAACCGAAGGAGCCAGGACCCAAAGACCTAGCTGGCCTGAAGGGCCCCCAGGGGGCCCCCAAGCAGCCCCTCTCAATTTGGGTCTGGGGGCTTTCGTTGGGCATAGAACCTGGGAGATTCCTGCAAGGTTGCAGTTCGCGGCCCGAGAAGCACTCTCCGGCCAACATGCCCAACTGCAGCAACAGCTCCCAAACCGAAGGAGCCAGGACCGAAATACCTAGCTGGCCTGAAGGGCCCCCAGGGGGCCCCCAAGCAGCCCCTCTCCATTTGGTTCTGGGGGCTTTTGTTGGGCCGGGAACCTGGGAGATTCCTGCAAGGTTGCAGTTCGAGGCCCGAGAAGCACTCTCCGGCCAACATGCCCAACTGCAGCAACAGCTCCCAAACCGAAGGAGCCAGGACCCAAAGACCTAGCTGGCCTGAAGGGCCTCCAGGGGTCCCCAAGTAGCCCCTCACCATTTGGGTCTGGGGGCTTTCTTTAGGCTGAGAACCTGGGAGATACCAGCAAGGTTGCAGTTCGCGGCCCGAGAAGCACTCTCCGGCCAACATGCCCAACTGCAGCAACAGCTCCCAAACCGAAGGAGCCAGGACCCAAAGACCTAGCTGGCCTGAAGAGCCCCCAGAAGGTCACCAAGAAGCCCCTCTCCATTTGGGTCTGGGGGCTTTCGTTGGGCATGTATACCTGAGAGGTACCTGCAAGTTACAGTTCGCGGCCCGAGAAGCACTCTCCGCCCAACATGCCCAACTGCAGCAACAGCTCCCAAAGCGAAGGAGCCAGGACACAAAGACCTAGCTGGCCTGAAGGGCCCCCAGGGGGCCCCCAAGCAGCCCCTCTCCATTTGGGTCTGGGGGCTTTCTTTAGGCTGAGAACCTGGGAGATACCTGTAAGGTTGCAGTTCGCGGCCCGAGAAGCACTCTCCGGCCAGCATGCCCAATATCCAGCAACAGCTCCCAAAGCGAAGGAGCCAGGACCCAAAGACCTAGCTGGCCTGAAGGGCCCCCAGAAGGCCACCAAGCAGCCCCTCTCCATTTGGGTCTGGGGGCTTTCCTTGGGCATGTATACCTGAGAGGTACCTGCAAGGTTGCAGTTCGTGGCCGGAGAAGCACTCTCCGGCCAACATGCCCACCAGCAGCAACAGCTCCCAAAGCGAAGGAGCCAGGACCCAAAGACCTAGCTGGCCTGAAGGGCCCCCAGGGGGCCCCAAGCAGCCCCTCTCCATTTGGTTCTGGGGGCTTTTGTTGGGCCTGGGACCTGGGAGGTACCTGCAAGGTTGCAGTTCGAGGCCCGAGAAGCACTCTCCGGCCAACATGCCCAACTGCAGCAACAGCTCCCAAACCGAAGGAGCCAGGACCCAAAGACCTAGCTGGCCTGAAGGGCCTCCAGGGGGCCCCAAGTAGCCCCTCTCCATTTGGGTCTGGGGGCTTTCTTTAGGCTGAGAAACTGGGATATACCAGCAAGGTTGCAGTTCGCGGCCGGAGAAGCACTCTCCGGCCAGCATGCCCAACTGCAGCAACAGCTCCCAAAGCGAAGGAGCCAGGACCCAAAGACCTAGCTGGCCTGAAGGGCCCCCAGGGGGCCCCCAAGCAGCCCCTCTCAATTTGGGTCTGGGGGCTTTCGTTGGGCATGTATACCTGGGAGGTACCTGCAAGGTTACAGTTCGCGGCCCGAGAAGCACTCTCCGGCCAACATGCCCAACTGCAGCAACAGCTCCCAAAGCGAAGGAGCCAGGACCCAAACACATAGCTGGCCTGAAGGGCCCCCAGGGGGTCCCCAAGCAGCCCCTCTCCATTTGGGTCTAGGGGCTTTCGTTGGGCGGGGAACCTGGGAGATTCATGCAAGGTTGCAGTTCGCGGCCCGAGAAGCACTCTCCGGCCAACATGCCCAACTGCAGCAACAGCTCCCAAAGCGAAGGAGCCAGGACACAAAGACCTAGCTGGCCTGAAGGGCCCCCAGAAGGCCCCCAAGGAGCCCCTCTCCATTTGGGTCTGGGGTCTTTCGTTGGGCATGTATACCTGAGAGGTACCTGCAAGTTAAAGTTCGCGGCCCGAGAAGCACTCTCCGGCCAACATGCCCAACTGCAGCAACAGCTCCCAAAGCGAAGGAGCCAGGACCCAAAGACCTAGCTGGCCTGAAGGGCCCCCAGGGGGCCCCCAAGCAGCCCCTCTCAATTTGGGTATGGGGGCTTTCGTTGGGCATGTATACCTGGGAGGTACCTGCAAGGTTGCAGTTCGCGGCCGGAGAAGCACTCTCCGGCCAACATGCCCAACTGCAGCAACAGCTCCCAAACCGAAGGAGCCAGGACCCAAAGACCTAGCTGGCCTGAAGGGTCCCCAGGGGGGCCCGAAGCAGCCCCTCTCAATTTGGGTCTGGGGGCTTTCGTTGGGCATGTATTCCTGAGAGGTACCTGCAAGGTTATAGTTCGCAGCCCGAGAAGCACTCTCCGGCCAACATGCCCAACGTCCAGCAACAGCTCCCAAACTGAAGGAGCCAGGACCCAAAGACCTAGCTGGCCTGGAGGGTCCCCAGGGGGCCCCCAAGCAGCCCCTCTCCATTTGGGTCTGGGGGCTTTCGTTGGGCCGGGGACCTGGGAGGTACCTGCAAGGTTGCAGTTCGCGGCCCGAGAAGCACTCTCCGGCCAACATGCCCAACGTCCAGCAACAGCTCCCAAACCGAAGGAGCCAGGACCCAAAGACCTAGCTGGCCTGAAGGGCCCCCAGGGGGCCCCCAAGCAGCCCCTCTCCATTTGGGTCTGGGAGCTTTCGTTGGGCCGGGGATGTGGGAGGTACCTGAAAGGTTGAAGTTCGCAGCCCGAGAAGCACTCTCCGGCCAACATGCCCAACTGCAGCAACAGCTCCCAAACCGAAGGAGCCAGGACCCAAAGACCTAGCTGGCCTGAAGGGCCCCCAGGGGGCCCCCAAGCAGCCCCTCTCCATTTGGGTCTGGGGGCTTTCGTTGGGCCGGGGACCTGGGAGGTACCTGCCAGGTTGCAGTTCGTGGCCCGAGAAGCACTCTCCGGCCAACATGCCCAACTGCAGCAACAGCTCCCAAAGCGAAGGAGTCAGGACCCAAAGACCTAGCTGGCCTGAAGGGCCCCCATGGGGCCCCCATGGAGCTCCTCTCCATTTGGATCTGTAGGCTTTATTTAGGCCGGGAACCTGGTAGGTACCTGCAAGATTGCAGTTCACGGCCGGAGAAGCACTCTCCGGCCAACATGCCCAACTGCAGCAACAGCTCCCAAAGCGAAGGAGCCAGGACCCAAAGACCTAGCTGGCCTGAAGGGCCCCCAGGGGGGCCCCAAACAGCCCCTCTCAATTTGGGTCTGGGGGCTTTCTTTAGGCTGAGAACCTGGGAGATACCAGCAAGGTTGCAGTTCGCGGCCCGAGAAGCACTCTCCGGCCAACATGCCCAATATCCAGCAACAGCTCCCAAAGCGAAGGAGCCAGGACCCAAAGACCTAGCTGGCCTGAAGGGCCCCCAGAAGGCCACCAAGCAGCCCCTCTCCATTTGGGTCTGGGGGCTTTCGTTGGGCATGTATACCTGAGAGGTACCTGCAAGTTACAGTTCGCGGCCCGAGAAGCACTCTCCGGCCAACATGCCCAACTGCAGCAACAGCTCCCAAAGCGAAGGAGCCAGGACCCAAAGACCTAGCTGGCCTGAAGGGCCCCCAGGGGGCCCCCAAGCAGCCCCTCTCAATTTGGGTCTGGGGGCTTTCGTTGGGCATGTATACCTGAGAGGTACCTGCAAGGCTGCAGTTCGCGGCCCGAGAAGCACTCTCCGGCCAACATGCCCAACTGCAGCAACAGCTCCCAAACCGAAGGAGCCAGGACCCAAAGACCTAGCTGGCCTGAAGGGCCCCCAGGGGGCCCCCAAGCAGCCCCTCTCCATTTGGGTCTGGGGGCTTTCGTTGGGCATGGATACCTGAGAGGTACCTGCAAGGTTACAGTTCGCGGCCCGAGAAGCACTCTCCGGCCAACATGCCCAACTGCAGCAACAGCTCCCTAAGCGAAGGAGCCAGGACCCAAAGACCTAGCTGGCCTGAAGGGCCCCCAGGGGGGCCCCAAGCAGCCCCTCTCAATTTGGGTCTGGGGGTTTTCGTTGGGCCGGGAACCTGGGAGAATCCTGCAAGGTTGCAGTTCGCGGCCCGAGAAGCACTCTCCGGCCAACATGCCCAATATCCAGCTACAGCTCCCAAACCGAAGGAGCCAGGACCCAAAGACCTAGCTGGCCTGAAGGGCCTCCAGGGGGGCCCGAAGCAGCCCCTCTCAATTTGGGTCTGGGGGCTTTCGTTGGGCATGTATTCCTGAGAGGTACCTGCAAGGTTATAGTTCGCAGCCCGAGAAGCACTCTCCGGCCAACATGCCCAACGTCCAGCAACAGCTCCCAAACTGAAGGAGCCAGGACCCAAAGACCTAGCTGGCCTGGAGGGTCCCCAGGGGGCCACCAAGCAGCCCCTCTCCATTTGGGTCTGGGGGCTTTCGTTGGGCTGGGAACCTGGGAGCTACCTGCAAGGTTGCACTTTGCGGCCCGAGAAGCACTCTCCGGCCAACATGCACAACTGCAGCAACAGCTCCCAAAGCGAAGGAGCCAGGACCCAAAGACCTAGCTGGCCTGAAGGGCCCCCAGGGGGCACCCAAGCAGCCCCTCTCCATTTGGGTCTGGGGGCTTTCGTTGGGCCGGGGACCTGGGAGGTACCTGCAAGGTTGCAGTTCGCAGCCCGAGAAGCACTCTCCGGTCAACATGCCCAACTGCAGAAACAGCTCCCAAACCGAAGGAGCCAGGACCCAAAGACCTAGCTGTCCTGAAGAGGCCCCAGGGGGCCCCCAAGCAGCCCCTCTCCATTTGGGTCTGGGGGCTTTCCTTGGGCCGGGAACCTGGGAGCTACCTGCAAGGTTGCAGTTCCCGTACCGAGAAGCACTCTCTGGCCAACATGCCCAACGTCCAGCAACAGCTCCCAAACCGAAGGAGCCAGGACCCAAAGACCTAGCTGGCCTGAAGAGCCCCCAGGGGTCCCCCAAGCAGCCCCTCTCCATTTGGGTCTGGGGGCTTTCGTTTGGCCGGGAACATGGGAGGTACCTGCAAGGTTGCAGTTCGCGGCCCGAGAAGCACTCTCCGGCCAACATGCCCAACTGCAGCAACAGCTCCCAAACCGAAGGAGCCAGGACCCAAAGACCTAGCTGGCCTGAAGGGCCCCCAGGGGGCCCCCAAGCAGCCCCTCTCCATTTGGGTCTGGGGGCTTTCGTTGGGCCGGGAACCTGGGAGGTGCCTGCAAGGTTGCACTTCGCGGCCCGAGAAGCACTCTCCGGCCAACATGCCCAACTGCAGCAACAGCTCCCAAAGCGAAGGAGCCAGGACCCAAAGACCTAGCTGGCCTGAAGGGGCCCCAAGGGGCCCCCAAGCAGCCCATCTCCATGTGGTTCTGGGGGCTTTCCTTGGGCCGGGAACCTGGGAGCTACCTGCAAGGTTGCAGTTCACGGCCCGAGAAGCACTCTCCGGCCAACATTCCCAACGTCCAGCTACAGCTCCCAAACCGAAGGAGCCAGGACCCAAAGACCTAGCTGGCCTGAAGGGGCCCCAGGGGGCACCCAAGCAGCCCCTCTCCATTTGGGTCTGGGGGCTTTCGTTGGGCCGGGGACCTGGGAGGTACCTGCAAGGTTGCAGTTCGCGGCCCGAGAAGCACTCTCCGGCCAACATGCCCAACTGCAGTAAGACCTCCCAAACCGAAGGAGCCAGGACCCAAAGACCTAGCTGGCCTGAAGGGGCCCCAGGGGGCCCCCAAGCAGCCCCTCTCCATGTGGTTCTGGGGGCTTTCGTTGGGCCGGGAACCTGGGAGCTACCTGCAAGGTTGCAGTTACCGTACTGAGAAGCACTCTCCGGCCAACATGCCCAACGTCCAGCAACAGCTCCCAAACCGAAGGAGCCAGGACCCAAAGACCTAGCTGGCCTGAAGGGCCCCCAGGGGGCCCCCAAGCAGCCCCTCTCCATTTGGATCTGGGGGCTTTCGTTGGGCCTGGGACCTGTGAGGTACCTGCAAGGTTGCAGTTCGCAGCCCGAGAAGCACTCTCCGGTCAACATGCCCAACGTCCAGCAACAGCTCCCAAAGCGAAGGAGCCAGGACCCAAAGACCTAGCTGGCCTGAAGGGCCCCCAGGGGTCCCCCAAGCAGCCCCTCTCCATTTGGGTCTGGGGGCTTTCGTTGGGCCGGGAACATGGGAGGTACCTGCAAGGTTGCAGTTCGCAGCCCGAGAAGCACTCTCCGGCCAACATGCCCAACGTCCAGCAACAGCTCCCAAACCGAAGGAGCCAGGACCCAAAGACCTAGCTGGCCTGAAGAGTCCCCAGGGGGCCCCCAAGCAGCCCCTCTCAATTTGGGTCTGGGGGCTTTCGTCGGGCATGGAACCTGGGAGGTACCTGCAAGGTTGCACTTCGCGGCCTGAGAAGCACTCTCTGGCCAACATGCCCAACGTCCAGCAACAGCTCCCAAACCGAAGGAGCCAGGACCCAAAGACCTAGCTGGCCTGAAGAGTCCCCAGGGGGCCCCCAAGCAGCCCCTCTCGATTTGGGTCTGGGGGCTTTCGTTGGGCGGGAAACCTGGGAGCTACCTGCAAGGTTGCAGTTCGCGGCCCGAGAAGCACTCTCCGGCCAACATGCCCAACTGCAGCAACAGCTCCCAAACCGAAGGAGCCAGGACCCAAAGACCTAGCTGGCCTGAAGCGGCCCTAGGGGGGCCCAAAGCAGCCCCTCTCCATTTGGGTCTGGGGGCTTTCGTTGGGCCGGGAACCTGGGAGGTACCTGCAAGGTTGCAGTTCGCGGCCCGAGAAGCACTCTCCGGCCAACATGCCCAACTGCAGCAACAGCTCCCAAACCGAAGGAGCCAGGACCCAAAGACCTAGCTGGCCTGAAGGGCCCCCAGGGGGCCCCCAAGCAGCCCCTCTCCATTTGGGTCTGGGGGCTTTCGTTGGGCCGGGGACCTGGGAGGTACCTGCAAGGTTGCAGTTCGCAGCCCGAGAAGCACTCTCCGGCCAACATGCCCAACGTCCAGCAACAGCTCCCAAACCGAAGGAGCTAGGACCCAAAGACCTAGCTGGCCTGAAGGGCCCCCAGGGGTCCCCCAAGCAGCCCCTCTCCATTTGGTTCTGGGGGCTTTTGTTGGGCCGGGAACCTGGGAGATTCCTGCAAGGTTGCAGTTCGAGGCCCGAGAAGCACTCTCCGGCCAACATGCCCAACTGCAGCAACAGCTCCCAAACCGAAGGAGCCAGGACCCAAAGACCTAGCTGGCCTGAAGGGCCCCCAGGGGGGCCCCAAACAGCCCCTCTCAATTTGGGTCTGGGGGCTTTCTTTAGGCTGAGAACCTGGGAGATACCAGCAAGGTTGCAGTTCGCGGCCCGAGAAGCACTCTCCGGCCAACATGCCCAATATCCAGCAACAGCTCCCAAAGCGAAGGAGCCAGGACCCAAAGACCTAGCTGGCCTGAAGGGCCCCCAGAAGGCCACCAAGCAGCCCCTCTCCATTTGGGTCTGGGGGCTTTCGTTGGGCATGTATACCTGAGAGGTACCTGCAAGTTACAGTTCGCGGCCCGAGAAGCACTCTCCGGCCAACATGCCCAACTGCAGCAACAGCTCCCAAAGCGAAGGAGCCAGGACCCAAAGACCTAGCTGGCCTGAAGGGCCCCCAGGGGGCCCCCAAGCAGCCCCTCTCCATTTGGGTCTGGGGGCTTTCGTTGGGCATGGATACCTGAGAGGTACCTGCAAGGTTACAGTTCGCGGCCCGAGAAGCACTCTCCGGCCAACATGCCCAACTGCAGCAACAGCTCCCTAAGCGAAGGAGCCAGGACCCAAAGACCTAGCTGGCCTGAAGGGCCCCCAGGGGGGCCCCAAGCAGCCCCTCTCAATTTGGGTCTGGGGGTTTTCGTTGGGCCGGGAACCTGGGAGAATCCTGCAAGGTTGCAGTTCGCGGCCCGAGAAGCACTCTCCGGCCAACATGCCCAATATCCAGCTACAGCTCCCAAACCGAAGGAGCCAGGACCCAAAGACCTAGCTGGCCTGAAGGGCCTCCAGGGGGGCCCGAAGCAGCCCCTCTCAATTTGGGTCTGGGGGCTTTCGTTGGGCATGTATTCCTGAGAGGTACCTGCAAGGTTATAGTTCGCAGCCCGAGAAGCACTCTCCGGCCAACATGCCCAACGTCCAGCAACAGCTCCCAAACTGAAGGAGCCAGGACCCAAAGACCTAGCTGGCCTGGAGGGTCCCCAGGGGGCCCCCAAGCAGCCCCTCTCCATTTGGGTCTGGGGGCTTTCGTTGGGCCGGGGACCTGGGAGGTACCTGCAAGGTTGCAGTTCGCGGCCCGAGAAGCACTCTCCGGCCAACATGCCCAACGTCCAGCAACAGCTCCCAAACCGAAGGAGCCAGGACCCAAAGACCTAGCTGGCCTGAAGGGCCCCCAGGGGGCCCCCAAGCAGCCCCTCTCCATGTGGTTCTGGGGGCTTTCCTTGGGCCGGGAACCTGGGAGCTACCTGCAAGGTTGCACTTTGCGGCCCGAGAAGCACTCTCCGGCCAACATGCACAACTGCAGCAACAGCTCCCAAAGCGAAGGAGCCAGGACCCAAAGACCTAGCTGGCCTGAAGGGCCCCCAGGGGGCCCCCAAGCAGCCCCTCTCCATTTGGGTCTGGGGGCTTTCGTTGGGCCGGGGACCTGGGAGGTACCTGCAAGGTTGCAGTTCGCAGCCCGAGAAGCACTCTCCGGTCAACATGCCCAACTGCAGAAACAGCTCCCAAACCGAAGGAGCCAGGACCCAAAGACCTAGCTGTCCTGAAGAGGCCCCAGGGGGCCCCCAAGCAGCCCCTCTCCATTTGGGTCTGGGGGCTTTCCTTGGGCCGGGAACCTGGGAGCTACCTGCAAGGTTGCAGTTCGCGGCCCGAGAAGCACTCTCTGGCCAACATGCCCAACGTCCAGCAACAGCTCCCAAATCGAAGGAGCCAGGACCCAAAGACCTAGCTGGCCTGAAGGGCCCCCAGGGGTCCCCCAAGCAGCCCCTCTCCATTTGGGTCTGGGGGCTTTCGTTTGGCCGGGAACATGGGAGGTACCTGCAAGGTTGCAGTTCGCGGCCCGAGAAGCACTCTCCGGCCAACATGCCCACCAGCAGCAACAGCTCCCAAACCGAAGGAGCCAGGACCCAAAGACCTAGCTGGCCTGAAGGGCCCCCAGGGGGCCCCCAAGCAGCCCCTCTCCATTTGGGTCTGGGGGCTTTCGTTGGGCCGGGAACCTGGGAGGTGCCTGCAAGGTTGCAGTTCGCGGCCCGAGAAGCACTCTCCGGCCAACATGCCCAACTGCAGCAACAGCTCCCAAAGCGAAGGAGCCAGGACCCAAAGACCTAGCTGGCCTGAAGGGGCCCCAAGGGGCCCCCAAGCAGCCCATCTCCATGTGGTTCTGGGGGCTTTCCTTGGGCCGGGAACCTGGGAGCTACCTGCAAGGTTGCAGTTCACGGCCCGAGAAGCACTCTCCGGCCAACATTCCCAACGTCCAGCTACAGCTCCCAAACCGAAGGAGCCAGGACCCAAAGACCTAGCTGGCCTGAAGGGGCCCCAGGGGGCCCCCAAGCAGCCCCTCTCCATTTGGGTCTGGGGGCTTTCGTTGGGCCGGGGACCTGGGAGGTACCTGCAAGGTTGCAGTTCGCGGCCCGAGAAGCACTCTCCGGCCAACATGCCCAACTGCAGTAAGACCTCCCAAACCGAAGGAGCCAGGACCCAAAGACCTAGCTGGCCTGAAGGGGCCCCAGGGGGCCCCCAAGCAGCCCCTCTCCATGTGGTTCTGGGGGCTTTCGTTGGGCCGGGAACCTGGGAGCTACCTGCAAGGTTGCAGTTACCGTACTGAGAAGCACTCTCCGGCCAACATGCCCAACGTCCAGCAACAGCTCCCAAACCGAAGGAGCCAGGACCCAAAGACCTAGCTGGCCTGAAGGGCCCCCAGGGGGCCCCCAAGCAGCCCCTCTCCATTTGGATCTGGGGGCTTTCGTTGGGCCTGGGACCTGTGAGGTACCTGCAAGGTTGCAGTTCGCAGCCCGAGAAGCACTCTCCGGTCAACATGCCCAACGTCCAGCAACAGCTCCCAAAGCGAAGGAGCCAGGACCCAAAGACCTAGCTGGCCTGAAGGGCCCCCAGGGGTCCCCCAAGCAGCCCCTCTCCATTTGGGTCTGGGGGCTTTCGTTGGGCCGGGAACATGGGAGGTACCTGCAAGGTTGCAGTTCGCAGCCCGAGAAGCACTCTCCGGCCAACATGCCCAACGTCCAGCAACAGCTCCCAAACCGAAGGAGCCAGGACCCAAAGACCTAGCTGGCCTGAAGAGTCCCCAGGGGGCCCCCAAGCAGCCCCTCTCAATTTGGGTCTGGGGGCTTTCGTCGGGCATGGAACCTGGGAGGTACCTGCAAGGTTGCACTTCGCGGCCTGAGAAGCACTCTCTGGCCAACATGCCCAACGTCCAGCAACAGCTCCCAAACCGAAGGAGCCAGGACCCAAAGACCTAGCTGGCCTGAAGAGTCCCCAGGGGGCCCCCAAGCAGCCCCTCTCGATTTGGGTCTGGGGGCTTTCGTTGGGCGGGAAACCTGGGAGCTACCTGCAAGGTTGCAGTTCGCGGCCCGAGAAGCACTCTCCGGCCAACATGCCCAACTGCAGCAACAGCTCCCAAACCGAAGGAGCCAGGACCCAAAGACCTAGCTGGCCTGAAGCGGCCCTAGGGGGGCCCAAAGCAGCCCCTCTCCATTTGGGTCTGGGGGCTTTCGTTGGGCCGGGAACCTGGGAGGTACCTGCAAGGTTGCAGTTCGCGGCCCGAGAAGCACTCTCCGGCCAACATGCCCAACTGCAGCAACAGCTCCCAAACCGAAGGAGCCAGGACCCAAAGACCTAGCTGGCCTGAAGGGCCCCCAGGGGGCCCCCAAGCAGCCCCTCTCCATTTGGGTCTGGGGGCTTTCGTTGGGCCGGGGACCTGGGAGGTACCTGCAAGGTTGCAGTTCGCAGCCCGAGAAGCACTCTCCGGCCAACATGCCCAACGTCCAGCAACAGCTCCCAAACCGAAGGAGCTAGGACCCAAAGACCTAGCTGGCCTGAAGGGCCCCCAGGGGTCCCCCAAGCAGCCCCTCTCCATTTGGTTCTGGGGGCTTTTGTTGGGCCGGGAACCTGGGAGATTCCTGCAAGGTTGCAGTTCGAGGCCCGAGAAGCACTCTCCGGCCAACATGCCCAACTGCAGCAACAGCTCCCAAACCGAAGGAGCCAGGACCCAAAGACCTAGCTGGCCTGAAGGGCCTCCAGGGGTCCCCAAGTAGCCCCTCACCATTTGGGTCTGGGGGCTTTCTTTAGGCTGAGAACCTGGGAGATACCAGCAAGGTTGCAGTTCGCGGCCCGAGAAGCACTCTCCGGCCAACATGCCCAATATCCAGCAACAGCTCCCAAAGCGAAGGAGCCAGGACCCAAAGACCTAGCTGGCCTGAAGGGCCCCCAGAAGGCCACCAAGCAGCCCCTCTCAATTTGGGTCTGGGGGCTTTCGTTGCGCATGGATACCTGAGAGGTACCTGCAAGGTTACAGTTCGCGGCCCGAGAAGCACTCTCCGGCCAACATGCCCAACTGCAGCAACAGCTCCCTAAGCGAAGGAGCCAGGACCCAAAGACCTAGCTGGCCTGAAGGGCCCCCAGGGGGGCCCCAAGCAGCCCCTCTCAATTTGGGTCTGGGGGTTTTCGTTGGGCCGGGAACCTATGAGAATCCTGCAAGGTTGCAGTTCGCGGCCCGAGAAGCACTCTCCGGCCAACATGCCCAACTGCAGCAACAGCTCCCAAACCGAAGGAGCCAGGACCCAAAGACCTAGCTGGCCTGAAGGGCCTCCAGGGGGGCCCCAAGCAGCCCCTCTCCATTTGGGTCTGGGGGCTTTCGTTGGGCCGGGAACCTGGGAGATTCCTGCGAGGTTGCAGTTCGCGGCCCGAGAAGCACTCTCCGGCCAACATGCCCAACTGCAGCAACAGCTCCCAAAGCGAAGGAGCCAGGACCCAAAGACCTAGCTGGCCTGAAGGGCCCCCAGGGGGCCCCCAAGGAGCTCCTCTCCATTTGGATCTGGGGGCTTTAGTTGGGCCGGGAACCTGGGAGGTACCTGCAAGGTTGCAGTTCGCGGCCGGAGAAGCACTCTCCGGCCAGCATGCCCAACTGCAGCAACAGCTCCCAAAGCGAAGGAGCCAGGACCCAAAGACCTAGCTGGCCTGAAGGGCCCCCAGGGGGCCCCCAAGCAGCCCCTCTCCATTTGGGTCTGGGGGCTTTCGTTGGGCATGTATACCTGGGAGGTACCTGCAAGGTTACAGTTCGCGGCCCGAGAAGCACTCTCCGGCCAACATGCCCAACTGCAGCAACAGCTCCCAAAGCGAAGGAGCCAGGACCCAAAGACCTAGCTGGCCTGAAGGGGCCCCAGGGGGTCCCCAAGCAGCCCCTCTCCATTTGGGTCTGGGGGCTTTCGTTGGGCGGGGAACCTGGGAGAATCCTGCAAGGTTGCAGTTCGCGGCCCGAGAAGCACTCTCCAGCCAACATGCCCAACTGCAGCAACAGCTCCCAAAGCGAAGGAGCCAGGACCCAAAGACCTAGCTGGCCTGAAGGGCCCCCAGGGGGCCCCCAAGCAGCCCCTCTCCATTTGGGTCTGGGGGCTTTCGTTGGGCCGGGAACCTGGGAGATTCCTGCAAGGTTGCAGTTCGCGGCCGGAGAAGCACTCTCCGGCCAACATGCCCAACTGCAGCAACAGCTCCCAAACCGAAGGAGCCAGGACCCAAAGACCTAGCTGGCCTGAAGGGCCCCCAGGGGGCCCCCAAGCAGCCCCTCTCAATTTGGGTCTGGGGGCTTTCGTTGGGCATAGAACCTGGGAGATTCCTGCAAGGTTGCAGTTCGCGGCCCGAGAAGCACTCTCCGGCCAACATGCCCAACTGCAGCAACAGCTCCCAAACCGAAGGAGCCAGGACCGAAATACCTAGCTGGCCTGAAGGGCCCCCAGGGGGCCCCCAAGCAGCCCCTCTCCATTTGGTTCTGGGGGCTTTTGTTGGGCCGGGAACCTGGGAGATTCCTGCAAGGTTGCAGTTCGAGGCCCGAGAAGCACTCTCCGGCCAACATGCCCAACTGCAGCAACAGCTCCCAAACCGAAGGAGCCAGGACCCAAAGACCTAGCTGGCCTGAAGGGCCTCCAGGGGTCCCCAAGTAGCCCCTCACCATTTGGGTCTGGGGGCTTTCTTTAGGCTGAGAACCTGGGAGATACCAGCAAGGTTGCAGTTCGCGGCCCGAGAAGCACTCTCCGGCCAACATGCCCAACTGCAGCAACAGCTCCCAAACCGAAGGAGCCAGGACCCAAAGACCTAGCTGGCCTGAAGAGCCCCCAGAAGGTCACCAAGAAGCCCCTCTCCATTTGGGTCTGGGGGCTTTCGTTGGGCATGTATACCTGAGAGGTACCTGCAAGTTACAGTTCGCGGCCCGAGAAGCACTCTCCGCCCAACATGCCCAACTGCAGCAACAGCTCCCAAAGCGAAGGAGCCAGGACACAAAGACCTAGCTGGCCTGAAGGGCCCCCAGGGGGCCCCCAAGCAGCCCCTCTCCATTTGGGTCTGGGGGCTTTCTTTAGGCTGAGAACCTGGGAGATACCTGTAAGGTTGCAGTTCGCGGCCCGAGAAGCACTCTCCGGCCAGCATGCCCAATATCCAGCAACAGCTCCCAAAGCGAAGGAGCCAGGACCCAAAGACCTAGCTGGCCTGAAGGGCCCCCAGAAGGCCACCAAGCAGCCCCTCTCCATTTGGGTCTGGGGGCTTTCCTTGGGCATGTATACCTGAGAGGTACCTGCAAGGTTGCAGTTCGTGGCCGGAGAAGCACTCTCCGGCCAACATGCCCACCAGCAGCAACAGCTCCCAAAGCGAAGGAGCCAGGACCCAAAGACCTAGCTGGCCTGAAGGGCCCCCAGGGGGCCCCAAGCAGCCCCTCTCCATTTGGTTCTGGGGGCTTTTGTTGGGCCTGGGACCTGGGAGGTACCTGCAAGGTTGCAGTTCGAGGCCCGAGAAGCACTCTCCGGCCAACATGCCCAACTGCAGCAACAGCTCCCAAACCGAAGGAGCCAGGACCCAAAGACCTAGCTGGCCTGAAGGGCCTCAGGGGGCCCCAAGTAGCCCCTCTCCATTTGGGTCTGGGGGCTTTCTTTAGGCTGAGAAACTGGGATATACCAGCAAGGTTGCAGTTCGCGGCCGGAGAAGCACTCTCCGGCCAGCATGCCCAACTGCAGCAACAGCTCCCAAAGCGAAGGAGCCAGGACCCAAAGACCTAGCTGGCCTGAAGGGCCCCCAGGGGGCCCCCAAGCAGCCCCTCTCAATTTGGGTCTGGGGGCTTTCGTTGGGCATGTATACCTGGGAGGTACCTGCAAGGTTACAGTTCGCGGCCCGAGAAGCACTCTCCGGCCAACATGCCCAACTGCAGCAACAGCTCCCAAAGCGAAGGAGCCAGGACCCAAACACATAGCTGGCCTGAAGGGCCCCCAGGGGGTCCCCAAGCAGCCCCTCTCCATTTGGGTCTAGGGGCTTTCGTTGGGCGGGGAACCTGGGAGATTCATGCAAGGTTGCAGTTCGCGGCCCGAGAAGCACTCTCCGGCCAACATGCCCAACTGCAGCAACAGCTCCCAAAGCGAAGGAGCCAGGACACAAAGACCTAGCTGGCCTGAAGGGCCCCCAGAAGGCCCCCAAGGAGCCCCTCTCCATTTGGGTCTGGGGTCTTTCGTTGGGCATGTATACCTGAGAGGTACCTGCAAGTTAAAGTTCGCGGCCCGAGAAGCACTCTCCGGCCAACATGCCCAACTGCAGCAACAGCTCCCAAAGCGAAGGAGCCAGGACCCAAAGACCTAGCTGGCCTGAAGGGCCCCCAGGGGGCCCCCAAGCAGCCCCTCTCAATTTGGGTATGGGGGCTTTCGTTGGGCATGTATACCTGGGAGGTACCTGCAAGGTTGCAGTTCGCGGCCGGAGAAGCACTCTCCGGCCAACATGCCCAACTGCAGCAACAGCTCCCAAACCGAAGGAGCCAGGACCCAAAGACCTAGCTGGCCTGAAGGGCCTCCAGGGGGGCCCGAAGCAGCCCCTCTCAATTTGGGTCTGGGGGCTTTTGTTGGGCATGTATTCCTGAGAGGTACCTGCAAGGTTATAGTTCGCAGCCCGAGAAGCACTCTCCGGCCAACATGCCCAACGTCCAGCAACAGCTCCCAAACTGAAGGAGCCAGGACCCAAAGACCTAGCTGGCCTGGAGGGTCCCCAGGGGGCCCCCAAGCAGCCCCTCTCCATTTGGGTCTGGGGGCTTTCGTTGGGCCGGGGACCTGGGAGGTACCTGCAAGGTTGCAGTTCGCGGCCCGAGAAGCACTCTCCGGCCAACATGCCCAACGTCCAGCAACAGCTCCCAAACCGAAGGAGCCAGGACCCAAAGACCTAGCTGGCCTGAAGGGCCCCCAGGGGGCCCCCAAGCAGCCCCTCTCCATTTGGGTCTGGGAGCTTTCGTTGGGCCGGGGATGTGGGAGGTACCTGAAAGGTTGCACTTTGCGGCCCGAGAAGCACTCTCCGGCCAACATGCACAACTGCAGCAACAGCTCCCAAAGCGAAGGAGCCAGGACCCAAAGACCTAGCTGGCCTGAAGGGCCCCCAGGGGGCCCCCAAGCAGCCCCTCTCCATGTGGTTCTGGGGGCTTTCGTTGGGCCGGGGACCTGGGAGGTACCTGCAAGGTTGCAGTTCGCAGCCCGAGAAGCACTCTCCGGTCAACATGCCCAACTGCAGAAACAGCTCCCAAACCGAAGGAGCCAGGACCCAAAGACCTAGCTGTCCTGAAGAGGCCCCAGGGGGCCCCCAAGCAGCCCCTCTCCATTTGGGTCTGGGGGCTTTCCTTGGGCCGGGAACCTGGGAGAATCCTGCAAGGTTGCAGTTCCCGTACCGAGAAGCACTCTCTGGCCAACATGCCCAACGTCCAGCAACAGCTCCCAAACCGAAGGAGCCAGGACCCAAAGACCTAGCTGGCCTGAAGGGCCCCCAGGGGTCCCCCAAGCAGCCCCTCTCCATTTGGGTCTGGGGGCTTTCGTTTGGCCGGGAACATGGGAGGTACCTGCAAGGTTGCAGTTCGCGGCCCGAGAAGCACTCTCCGGCCAACATGCCCAACTGCAGCAACAGCTCCCAAACCGAAGGAGCCAGGACCCAAAGACCTAGCTGGCCTGAAGGGCCCCCAGGGGGCCCCCAAGCAGCCCCTCTCCATTTGGGTCTGGGGGCTTTCGTTGGGCCGGGAACCTGGGAGGTGCCTGCAAGGTTGCAGTTCGCGGCCCGAGAAGCACTCTCCGGCCAACATGCCCAACTGCAGTAAGACCTCCCAAACCGAAGGAGCCAGGACCCAAAGACCTAGCTGGCCTGAAGGGGCCCCAGGGGGCCCCCAAGCAGCCCCTCTCCATGTGGTTCTGGGGGCTTTCGTTGGGCCGGGAACCTGGGAGCTACCTGCAAGGTTGCAGTTACCGTACTGAGAAGCACTCTCCGGCCAACATGCCCAACGTCCAGCAACAGCTCACAAACCGAAGGAGCCAGGACCCAAAGACCTAGCTGGCCTGAAGGGCCCCCAGGGGGCCCCCAAGCAGCCCCTCTCCATTTGGATCTGGGGGCTTTCGTTGTGCCGGGAACCTGGGAGGTACCTGCAAGGTTGCAGTTCGCAGCCCGAGAAGCACTCTCCGGTCAACATGCCCAACGTCCAGCAACAGCTCCCAAAGCGAAGGAGCCAGGACCCAAAGACCTAGCTGGCCTGAAGGGCCCCCAGGGGTCCCCCAAGCAGCCCCTCTCCATTTGGGTCTGGGGGCTTTCGTTGGGCCGGGAACATGGGAGGTACCTGCAAGGTTGCAGTTCGCAGCCCGAGAAGCACTCTCCGGCCAACATGCCCAACGTCCAGCAACAGCTCCCAAACCGAAGGAGCCAGGACCCAAAGACCTAGCTGGCCTGAAGAGTCCCCAGGGGGCCCCCAAGCAGCCCCTCTCAATTTGGGTCTGGGGGCTTTCGTCGGGCATGGAACCTGGGAGGTACCTGCAAGGTTGCACTTCGCGGCCTGAGAAGCACTCTCTGGCCAACATGCCCAACGTCCAGCAACAGCTCCCAAACCGAAGGAGCCAGGACCCAAAGACCTAGCTGGCCTGAAGAGTCCCCAGGGGGCCCCCAAGCAGCCCCTCTCGATTTGGGTCTGGGGGCTTTCGTTGGGCGGGAAACCTGGGAGCTACCTGCAAGGTTGCAGTTCGCGGCCCGAGAAGCACTCTCCGGCCAACATGCCCAACTGCAGCAACAGCTCCCAAAGCGAAGGAGCCAGGACACAAAGACCTAGCTGGCCTGAAGGGCCCCCAGAAGGCCCCCAAGGAGCCCCTCTCCATTTGGGTCTGGGGTCTTTCGTTGGGCATGTATACCTGAGAGGTACCTGCAAGTTAAAGTTCGCGGCCCGAGAAGCACTCTCCGGCCAACATGCCCAACTGCAGCAACAGCTCCCAAAGCGAAGGAGCCAGGACCCAAAGACCTAGCTGGCCTGAAGGGCCCCCAGGGGGCCCCCAAGCAGCCCCTCTCAATTTGGGTATGGGGGCTTTCGTTGGGCATGTATACCTGGGAGGTACCTGCAAGGTTGCAGTTCGCGGCCGGAGAAGCACTCTCCGGCCAACATGCCCAACTGCAGCAACAGCTCCCAAACCGAAGGAGCCAGGACCCAAAGACCTAGCTGGCCTGAAGGGCCTCCAGGGGGGCCCGAAGCAGCCCCTCTCAATTTGGGTCTGGGGGCTTTCGTTGGGCATGTATTCCTGAGAGGTACCTGCAAGGTTATAGTTCGCAGCCCGAGAAGCACTCTCCGGCCAACATGCCCAACGTCCAGCAACAGCTCCCAAACTGAAGGAGCCAGGACCCAAAGACCTAGCTGGCCTGGAGGGTCCCCAGGGGGCCCCCAAGCAGCCCCTCTCCATTTGGGTCTGGGGGCTTTCGTTGGGCCGGGGACCTGGGAGGTACCTGCAAGGTTGCAGTTCGCGGCCCGAGAAGCACTCTCCGGCCAACATGCCCAACGTCCAGCAACAGCTCCCAAACCGAAGGAGCCAGGACCCAAAGACCTAGCTGGCCTGAAGGGCCCCCAGGGGGCCCCCAAGCAGCCCCTCTCCATTTGGGTCTGGGAGCTTTCGTTGGGCCGGGGATGTGGGAGGTACCTGAAAGGTTGAAGTTCGCAGCCCGAGAAGCACTCTCCGGCCAACATGCCCAACTGCAGCAACAGCTCCCAAACCGAAGGAGCCAGGACCCAAAGACCTAGCTGGCCTGAAGGGGCCCCAAGGTGCCCCCAAGCAGCCCCTCTCCATGTGGTTCTGGGGGCTTTCCTTGGGCCGGGAACCTGGGAGCTACCTGCAAGGTTGCACTTTGCGGCCCGAGAAGCACTCTCCGGCCAACATGCACAACTGCAGCAACAGCTCCCAAAGCGAAGGAGCCAGGACCCAAAGACCTAGCTGGCCTGAAGGGCCCCCAGGGGGCCCCCAAGCAGCCCCTCTCCATTTGGGTCTGGGGGCTTTCGTTGGGCCGGGGACCTGGGAGGTACCTGCAAGGTTGCAGTTCGCAGCCCGAGAAGCACTCTCCGGTCAACATGCCCAACTGCAGAAACAGCTCCCAAACCGAAGGAGCCAGGACCCAAAGACCTAGCTGTCCTGAAGAGGCCCCAGGGGGCCCCCAAGCAGCCCCTCTCCATTTGGGTCTGGGGGCTTTCCTTGGGCCGGGAACCTGGGAGAATCCTGCAAGGTTGCAGTTCCCGTACCGAGAAGCACTCTCTGGCCAACATGCCCAACGTCCAGCAACAGCTCCCAAACCGAAGGAGCCAGGACCCAAAGACCTAGCTGGCCTGAAGGGCCCCCAGGGGTCCCCCAAGCAGCCCCTCTCCATTTGGGTCTGGGGGCTTTCGTTTGGCCGGGAACATGGGAGGTACCTGCAAGGTTGCAGTTCGCGGCCCGAGAAGCACTCTCCGGCCAACATGCCCAACTGCAGCAACAGCTCCCAAACCGAAGGAGCCAGGACCCAAAGACCTAGCTGGCCTGAAGGGCCCCCAGGGGGCCCCCAAGCAGCCCCTCTCCATTTGGGTCTGGGGGCTTTCGTTGGGCCGGGAACCTGGGAGGTGCCTGCAAGGTTGCAGTTCGCGGCCCGAGAAGCACTCTCCGGCCAACATGCCCAACTGCAGTAAGACCTCCCAAACCGAAGGAGCCAGGACCCAAAGACCTAGCTGGCCTGAAGGGGCCCCAGGGGGCCCCCAAGCAGCCCCTCTCCATGTGGTTCTGGGGGCTTTCGTTGGGCCGGGAACCTGGGAGCTACCTGCAAGGTTGCAGTTACCGTACTGAGAAGCACTCTCCGGCCAACATGCCCAACGTCCAGCAACAGCTCACAAACCGAAGGAGCCAGGACCCAAAGACCTAGCTGGCCTGAAGGGCCCCCAGGGGGCCCCCAAGCAGCCCCTCTCCATTTGGATCTGGGGGCTTTCGTTGGGCCTGGGACCTGTGAGGTACCTGCAAGGTTGCAGTTCGCAGCCCGAGAAGCACTCTCCGGTCAACATGCCCAACGTCCAGCAACAGCTCCCAAAGCGAAGGAGCCAGGACCCAAAGACCTAGCTGGCCTGAAGGGCCCCCAGGGGTCCCCCAAGCAGCCCCTCTCCATTTGGGTCTGGGGGCTTTCGTTGGGCCGGGAACATGGGAGGTACCTGCAAGGTTGCAGTTCGCAGCCCGAGAAGCACTCTCCGGCCAACATGCCCAACGTCCAGCAACAGCTCCCAAACCGAAGGAGCCAGGACCCAAAGACCTAGCTGGCCTGAAGAGTCCCCAGGGGGCCCCCAAGCAGCCCCTCTCAATTTGGGTCTGGGGGCTTTCGTCGGGCATGGAACCTGGGAGGTACCTGCAAGGTTGCACTTCGCGGCCTGAGAAGCACTCTCTGGCCAACATGCCCAACGTCCAGCAACAGCTCCCAAACCGAAGGAGCCAGGACCCAAAGACCTAGCTGGCCTGAAGAGTCCCCAGGGGGCCCCCAAGCAGCCCCTCTCGATTTGGGTCTGGGGGCTTTCGTTGGGCGGGAAACCTGGGAGCTACCTGCAAGGTTGCAGTTCGCGGCCCGAGAAGCACTCTCCGGCCAACATGCCCAACTGCAGCAACAGCTCCCAAACCGAAGGAGCCAGGACACAAAGACCTAGCTGGCCTGAAGCGGCCCCAGGGGGGCCCAAAGCAGCCCCTCTCCATTTGGGTCTGGGGGCTTTCGTTGGGCCGGGAACCTGGGAGGTACCTGCAAGGTTGCAGTTCGCAGCCCGAGAAGCACTCTCCGGCCAACATGCCCAACTGCAGCAACAGCTCCCAAACCGAAGGAGCCAGGACCCAAAGACCTAGCTGGCCTGAAGGGGCCCCAAGGTGCCCCCAAGCAGCCCCTCTCCATGTGGTTCTGGGGGCTTTCCTTGGGCCGGGAACCTGGGAGCTACCTGCAAGGTTGCACTTTGCGGCCCGAGAAGCACTCTCCGGCCAACATGCACAACTGCAGCAACAGCTCCCAAAGCGAAGGAGCCAGGACCCAAAGACCTAGCTGGCCTGAAGGGCCCCCAGGGGGCCCCCAAGCAGCCCCTCTCCATTTGGGTCTGGGGGCTTTCGTTGGGCCGGGGACCTGGGAGGTACCTGCAAGGTTGCAGTTCGCAGCCCGAGAAGCACTCTCCGGTCAACATGCCCAACTGCAGAAACAGCTCCCAAACCGAAGGAGCCAGGACCCAAAGACCTAGCTGTCCTGAAGAGGCCCCAGGGGGCCCCCAAGCAGCCCCTCTCCATTTGGGTCTGGGGGCTTTCCTTGGGCCGGGAACCTGGGAGAATCCTGCAAGGTTGCAGTTCCCGTACCGAGAAGCACTCTCTGGCCAACATGCCCAACGTCCAGCAACAGCTCCCAAACCGAAGGAGCCAGGACCCAAAGACCTAGCTGGCCTGAAGGGCCCCCAGGGGTCCCCCAAGCAGCCCCTCTCCATTTGGGTCTGGGGGCTTTCGTTTGGCCGGGAACATGGGAGGTACCTGCAAGGTTGCAGTTCGCGGCCCGAGAAGCACTCTCCGGCCAACATGCCCAACTGCAGCAACAGCTCCCAAACCGAAGGAGCCAGGACCCAAAGACCTAGCTGGCCTGAAGGGCCCCCAGGGGGCCCCCAAGCAGCCCCTCTCCATTTGGGTCTGGGGGCTTTCGTTGGGCCGGGAACCTGGGAGGTGCCTGCAAGGTTGCAGTTCGCGGCCCGAGAAGCACTCTCCGGCCAACATGCCCAACTGCAGTAAGACCTCCCAAACCGAAGGAGCCAGGACCCAAAGACCTAGCTGGCCTGAAGGGGCCCCAGGGGGCCCCCAAGCAGCCCCTCTCCATGTGGTTCTGGGGGCTTTCGTTGGGCCGGGAACCTGGGAGCTACCTGCAAGGTTGCAGTTACCGTACTGAGAAGCACTCTCCGGCCAACATGCCCAACGTCCAGCAACAGCTCACAAACCGAAGGAGCCAGGACCCAAAGACCTAGCTGGCCTGAAGGGCCCCCAGGGGGCCCCCAAGCAGCCCCTCTCCATTTGGATCTGGGGGCTTTCGTTGGGCCTGGGACCTGTGAGGTACCTGCAAGGTTGCAGTTCGCAGCCCGAGAAGCACTCTCCGGTCAACATGCCCAACGTCCAGCAACAGCTCCCAAAGCGAAGGAGCCAGGACCCAAAGACCTAGCTGGCCTGAAGGGCCCCCAGGGGTCCCCCAAGCAGCCCCTCTCCATTTGGGTCTGGGGGCTTTCGTTGGGCCGGGAACATGGGAGGTACCTGCAAGGTTGCAGTTCGCAGCCCGAGAAGCACTCTCCGGCCAACATGCCCAACGTCCAGCAACAGCTCCCAAACCGAAGGAGCCAGGACCCAAAGACCTAGCTGGCCTGAAGAGTCCCCAGGGGGCCCCCAAGCAGCCCCTCTCAATTTGGGTCTGGGGGCTTTCGTCGGGCATGGAACCTGGGAGGTACCTGCAAGGTTGCACTTCGCGGCCTGAGAAGCACTCTCTGGCCAACATGCCCAACGTCCAGCAACAGCTCCCAAACCGAAGGAGCCAGGACCCAAAGACCTAGCTGGCCTGAAGAGTCCCCAGGGGGCCCCCAAGCAGCCCCTCTCGATTTGGGTCTGGGGGCTTTCGTTGGGCGGGAAACCTGGGAGCTACCTGCAAGGTTGCAGTTCGCGGCCCGAGAAGCACTCTCCGGCCAACATGCCCAACTGCAGCAACAGCTCCCAAACCGAAGGAGCCAGGACACAAAGACCTAGCTGGCCTGAAGCGGCCCCAGGGGGGCCCAAAGCAGCCCCTCTCCATTTGGGTCTGGGGGCTTTCGTTGGGCCGGGAACCTGGGAGGTACCTGCAAGGTTGCAGTTCGCGGCCCGAGAAGCACTCTCCGGCCAACATGCCCAACTGCAGCAACAGCTCCCAAACCGAAGGAGCCAGGACCCAAAGACCTAGCTGGCCTGAAGGGCCCCCAGGGGGCCCCCAAGCAGCCCCTCTCCATTTGGGTCTGGGGGCTTTCGTTGGGCCGGGGACCTGGGAGGTACCTGCAAGGTTGCAGTTCGCAGCCCGAGAAGCACTCTCCGGCCAACATGCCCAACGTCCAGCAACAGCTCCCAAACCGAAGGAGCTAGGACCCAAAGACCTAGCTGGCCTGAAGGGCCCCCAGGGGTCCCCCAAGCAGCCCCTCTCCATTTGGGTCTGGGGGCTTTTGTTGGGCCGGGAACCTGGGAGATTCCTGCAAGGTTGCAGTTCGAGGCCCGAGAAGCACTCTCCGGCCAACATGCCCAACTGCAGCAACAGCTCCCAAACCGAAGGAGCCAGGACCCAAAGACCTAGCTGGCCTGAAGGGCCTCCAGGGGTCCCCAAGTAGCCCCTCACCATTTGGGTCTGGGGGCTTTCTTTAGGCTGAGAACCTGGGAGATACCAGCAAGGTTGCAGTTCGCGGCCCGAGAAGCACTCTCCGGCCAACATGCCCAATATCCAGCAACAGCTCCCAAAGCGAAGGAGCCAGGACCCAAAGACCTAGCTGGCCTGAAGGGCCCCCAGAAGGCCACCAAGCAGCCCCTCTCAATTTGGGTCTGGGGGCTTTCGTTGCGCATGGATACCTGAGAGGTACCTGCAAGGTTACAGTTCGCGGCCCGAGAAGCACTCTCCGGCCAACATGCCCAACTGCAGCAACAGCTCCCAAACCGAAGGAGCCAGGACCCAAAGACCTAGCTGGCCTGAAGGGCCCCCAGGGGGGCCCCAAGCAGCCCCTCTCAATTTGGGTCTGGGGGTTTTCGTTGGGCCGGGAACCTATGAGAATCCTGCAAGGTTGCAGTTCGCGGCCCGAGAAGCACTCTCCGGCCAACATGCCCAACTGCAGCAACAGCTCCCAAACCGAAGGAGCCAGGACCCAAAGACCTAGCTGGCCTGATGGGCCTCCAGGGGGGCCCCAAGCAGCCCCTCTCCATTTGGGTCTGGGGGCTTTCGTTGGGCCGGGAACCTGGGAGATTCCTGCGAGGTTGCAGTTCGCGGCCCGAGAAGCACTCTCCGGCCAACATGCCCAACTGCAGCAACAGCTCCCAAAGCGAAGGAGCCAGGACCCAAAGACCTAGCTGGCCTGAAGGGCCCCCATGGGGCCCCCAAGGAGCTCCTCTCCATTTGGATCTGGGGGCTTTAGTTGGGCCGGGAACCTGGGAGGTACCTGCAAGGTTGCAGTTCGCGGCCGGAGAAGCACTCTCCGGCCATCATGCCCAACTGCAGCAACAGCTCCCAAAGCGAAGGAGCCAGGACCCAAAGACCTAGCTGGCCTGAAGGGCCCCCAGGGGGCCCCCAAGCAGCCCCTCTCCATTTGGGTCTGGGGGCTTTCGTTGGGCATGTATACCTGGGAGGTACCTGCAAGGTTACAGTTCGCGGCCCGAGAAGCACTCTCCGGCCAACATGCCCAACTGCAGCAACAGCTCCCAAAGCGAAGGAGCCAGGACCCAAAGACCTAGCTGGCCTGAAGGGGCCCCAGGGGGTCCCCAAGCAGCCCCTCTCCATTTGGGTCTGGGGGCTTTCGTTGGGCGGGGAACCTGGGAGAATCCTGCAAGGTTGCAGTTCGCGGCCCGAGAAGCACTCTCCAGCCAACATGCCCAACTGCAGCAACAGCTCCCAAAGCGAAGGAGCCAGGACCCAAAGACCTAGCTGGCCTGAAGGGCCCCCAGGGGGCCCCCAAGCAGCCCCTCTCCATTTGGGTCTGGGGGCTTTCGTTGGGCCGGGAACCTGGGAGATTCCTGCAAGGTTGCAGTTCGCGGCCGGAGAAGCACTCTCCGGCCAACATGCCCAACTGCAGCAACAGCTCCCAAACCGAAGGAGCCAGGACCCAAAGACCTAGCTGGCCTGAAGGGCCCCCAGGGGGCCCCCAAGCAGCCCCTCTCAATTTGGGTCTGGGGGCTTTCGTTGGGCATGGAACCTGGGAGATTCCTGCAAGGTTGCAGTTCGCGGCCCGAGAAGCACTCTCCGGCCAACATGCCCAACTGCAGCAACAGCTCCCAAACCGAAGGAGCCAGGACCGAAATACCTAGCTGGCCTGAAGGGCCCCCAGGGGGCCCCCAAGCAGCCCCTCTCCATTTGGTTCTGGGGGCTTTTGTTGGGCCGGGAACCTGGGAGATTCCTGCAAGGTTGCAGTTCGAGGCCCGAGAAGCACTCTCCGGCCAACATGCCCAACTGCAGCAACAGCTCCCAAACCGAAGGAGCCAGGACCCAAAGACCTAGCTGGCCTGAAGGGCCTCCAGGGGTCCCCAAGTAGCCCCTCACCATTTGGGTCTGGGGGCTTTCGTTTGGCCGGGAACATGGGAGGTACCTGCAAGGTTGCAGTTCGCGGCCCGAGAAGCACTCTCCGGCCAACATGCCCAACTGCAGCAACAGCTCCCAAACCGAAGGAGCCAGGACCCAAAGACCTAGCTGGCCTGAAGGGCCCCCAGGGGGCCCCCAAGCAGCCCCTCTCCATTTGGGTCTGGGGGCTTTCGTTGGGCCGGGAACCTGGGAGGTGCCTGCAAGGTTGCACTTCGCGGCCCGAGAAGCACTCTCCGGCCAACATGCCCAACTGCAGCAACAGCTCCCAAAGCG
This sequence comes from Gallinula chloropus, assembly GCF_964237585.1. Taxonomy (NCBI): domain Eukaryota; kingdom Metazoa; phylum Chordata; class Aves; order Gruiformes; family Rallidae; genus Gallinula; species Gallinula chloropus. The sequence goes on along the minus strand of NW_028168643.1, from coordinate 35,315 downwards.
AAGGAGCCAGGACCCAAAGATCTAGCTGGCCTGAAGGGGCCCCAAGGGGCCCCCAAGCAGCCCCTCTCCATGTGGTTCTGGGGGCTTTCCTTGGGCCGGGAACCTGGGAGCTACCTGCAAGGTTGCAGTTCACGGCCCGAGAAGCACTCTCCGGCCAACATTCCCAACGTCCAGCTACAGCTCCCAAACCGAAGGAGCCAGGACCCAAAGACCTAGCTGGCCTGAAGGGGCCCCAGGGGGCCCCCAAGCAGCCCCTCTCCATTTGGGTCTGGGGGCTTTCGTTGGGCCGGGGACCTGGGAGGTACCTGCAAGGTTGCAGTTCGCGGCCCGAGAAGCACTCTCCGGCCAACATGCCCAACTGCAGTAAGACCTCCCAAACCGAAGGAGCCAGGACCCAAAGACCTAGCTGGCCTGAAGGGGCCCCAGGGGGCCCCCAAGCAGCCCCTCTCCATGTGGTTCTGGGGGCTTTCGTTGGGCCGGGAACCTGGGAGCTACCTGCAAGGTTGCAGTTACCGTACTGAGAAGCACTCTCCGGCCAACATGCCCAACGTCCAGCAACAGCTCACAAACCGAAGGAGCCAGGACCCAAAGACCTAGCTGGCCTGAAGGGCCCCCAGGGGGCCCCCAAGCAGCCCCTCTCCATTTGGATCTGGGGGCTTTCGTTGGGCCTGGGACCTGTGAGGTACCTGCAAGGTTGCAGTTCGCAGCCCGAGAAGCACTCTCCGGCCAACATGCCCAACGTCCAGCAACAGCTCCCAAAGCGAAGGAGCCAGGACCCAAAGACCTAGCTGGCCTGAAGGGCCCCCAGGGGTCCCCCAAGCAGCCCCTCTCCATTTGGGTCTGGGGGCTTTCTTTAGGCTGAGAAACTGGGAGATACCAGCAAGGTTGCAGTTCGCGGCCCGAGAAGCACTCTCCGGCCAACATGCCCAATATCCAGCAACAGCTCCCAAAGCGAAGGAGCCAGGACCCAAAGACCTAGCTGGCCTGAAGGGCCCCCAGAAGGCCACCAAGCAGCCCCTCTCAATTTGGGTCTGGGGGCTTTCGTTGCGCATGGATACCTGAGAGGTACCTGCAAGGTTACAGTTCGCGGCCCGAGAAGCACTCTCCGGCCAACATGCCCAACTGCAGCAACAGCTCCCTAAGCGAAGGAGCCAGGACCCAAAGACCTAGCTGGCCTGAAGGGCCCCCAGGGGGGCCCCAAGCAGCCCCTCTCAATTTGGGTCTGGGGGTTTTCGTTGGGCCGGGAACCTATGAGAATCCTGCAAGGTTGCAGTTCGCGGCCCGAGAAGCACTCTCCGGCCAACATGCCCAACTGCAGCAACAGCTCCCAAAGCGAAGGAGCCAGGACCCAAAGACCTAGCTGGCCTGAAGGGCCCCCAGAAGGCCACCAAGCAGCCCCTCTCCATTTGGGTCTGGGGGCTTTCGTTGGGCATGTATACCTGAGAGGTACCTGCAAGGTTGCAGTTCGTGGCCGGAGAAGCACTCTCCGGCCAACATGCCCACCAGCAGCAACAGCTCCCAAAGCGAAGGAGCCAGGACCCAAAGACCTAGCTGGCCTGAAGGGCCCCCAGGGGGCCCCAAGCAGCCCCTCTCCATTTGGTTCTGGGGGCTTTTGTTGGGCCTGGGACCTGGGAGGTACCTGCAAGGTTGCAGTTCGAGGCCCGAGAAGCACTCTCCGGCCAACATGCCCAACTGCAGCAACAGCTCCCAAACCGAAGGAGCCAGGACCCAAAGACCTAGCTGGCCTGAAGGGCCTCCAGGGGGCCCCAAGTAGCCCCTCTCCATTTGGGTCTGGGGGCTTTCTTTAGGCTGAGAACCTGGGATATACCAGCAAGGTTGCAGTTCGTGGCCGGAGAAGCACTCTCCGGCCAGCATGCCCAACTGCAGCAACAGCTCCCAAAGCGAAGGAGCCAGGACCCAAAGACCTAGCTGGCCTGAAGGGCCCCCAGGGGGCCCCCAAGCAGCCCCTCTCAATTTGGGTCTGGGGGCTTTCGTTGGGCATGTATACCTGGGAGGTACCTGCAAGGTTACAGTTCGCGGCCCGAGAAGCACTCTCCGGCCAACATGCTCAACTGCAGCAACAGCTCCCAAAGCGAAGGAGCCAGGACCCAAACACATAGCTGGCCTGAAGGGCCCCCAGGGGGTCCCCAAGCAGCCCCTCTCCATTTGGGTCTAGGGGCTTTCGTTGGGCGGGGAACCTGGGAGATTCATGCAAGGTTGCAGTTCGCGGCCCGAGAAGCACTCTCCGGCCAACATGCCCAACTGCAGCAACAGCTCCCAAAGCGAAGGAGCCAGGACCCAAAGACCTAGCTGGCCTGAAGGGCCCCCAGGGGGCCCCCAAGCAGCCCCTCTCAATTTGGGTCTGGGGGCTTTCGTTGGGCATGTATACCTGGGAGGTACCTGCAAGGTTGCAGTTCGCGGCCGGAGAAGCACTCTCCGGCCAACATGCCCAACTGCAGCAACAGCTCCCAAACCGAAGGAGCCAGGACCCAAAGACCTAGCTGGCCTGAAGGGCCTCCAGGGGGGCCCCAAGCAGCCCCTCTCAATTTGGGTCTGGGGGCTTTCTTTAGGCTGAGAACCTGGGAGATACCAGCAAGGTTGCAGTTCGCGGCCCGAGAAGCACTCTCCGGCCAACATGCCCAATATCCAGCAACAGCTCCCAAAGCGAAGGAGCCAGGACCCAAAGACCTAGCTGGACTGAAGGGCCCCCAGGGGGCCCCCAAGCAGCCCCTCTCCATTTGGGTCTGGGGGCTTTCGTTGGGCTGGGAACCTGGGAGATTCATGCAAGGTTGCAGTTCGCGGCCCGAGAAGCACTCTCTGGCCAACATGCCCATCTGCAGCAACAGCTCCCAAAGCGAAGGAGCCAGGACCCAAAGACCTAGCTGGCCTGAAGGGCCCCCAGGGGGCCACCAAGCAGCCCCTCTCAATTTGGGTCTGGGGCTTTCGTTGGGCATGGATACCTGAGAGGTACCTGCAAGGTTACAGTTCGCGGCCCGAGAAGCACTCTCCGGCCAACATGCCCAACTGCAGCAACAGCTCCCTAAGCGAAGGAGCCAGGACCCAAAGACCTAGCTGGCCTGAAGGGCCCCCAGGGGGGCCCCAAGCAGCCCCTCTCAATTTGGGTCTGGGGGTTTTCGTTGGGCCGGGAACCTGGGAGAATCCTGCAAGGTTGCAGTTCGCGGCCCGAGAAGCACTCTCCGGCCAACATGCCCAACTGCAGCAACAGCTCCCAAAGCGAAGGAGCCAGGACCCAAAGACCTAGCTGGCCTGAAGGGCCCCCAGGGGGCCCCCAAGCAGCCCCTCTCCATTTGGGTCTGGGGGCTTTCGTTGGGCTGGGAACCTGGGAGATTCCTGCGAGGTTGCAGTTCGCGGCCCGAGAAGCACTCTCCGCCCAACATGCCCAACTGCAGCAACAGCTCCCAAAGCGAAGGAGCCAGGACCCAAAGACCTAGCTGGCCTGAAGGGCCCCCAGGGGGCCCCCAAGGAGCTCCTCTCCATTTGGGTCTGGGGGCTTTAGTTGGGCCGGGAACCTGGGAGGTACCTGCAAGGTTGCAGTTCGTGGCCGGAGAAGCACTCTCCGGCCAACATGCCCAACTGCAGCAACAGCTCCCAAACCGAAGGAGCCAGGACCGAAATACCTAGCTGGCCTGAAGGGCCCCCATGGGGCCCCCAAGGAGCTCCTCTCCATTTGGGTCTGGGGCCTTTAGTTGGGCCGGGAACCTGGGAGGTACCTGCAAGGTTGCAGTTCGTGGCCGGAGAAGCACTCTCCGGCCAACATGCCCAACTGCAGCAACAGCTCCCAAACCGAAGGAGCCAGGACACAAAGACCTAGCTGGCCTGAAGGGGCCCCAGGGGGCCCCCAAGTAGCCCCTCTCCATTTGGGTCTGGGGGCTTTTGTTGGGCCGGGAACCTGGGAGATTCCTGCAAGGTTGCAGTTCGAGGCCCGAGAAGCACTCTCCGGCCAACATGCCCAACTGCAGCAACAGCTCCCAAACCGAAGGAGCCAGGACCCAAAGACCTAGCTGGCCTGAAGGGCCTCCAGGGGTCCCCAAGCAGCCCCTCTCCATTTGGGTCTGGTGGCTTTCTTTAGGCTGAGAACCTGGGAGATACCAGCAAGGTTGCAGTTCGAGGCCCGAGAAGCACTCTCCGGCCAACATGCCCAATATCCAGCAACAGCTCCCAAAGCGAAGGAGCCAGGACCCAAAGACCTAGCTGGCCTGAAGGGCCCCCAGAAGGCCACCAAGCAGCCCCTCTCAATTTGGGTCTGGGGGCTTTCGTTGCGCATGGATACCTGAGAGGTACCTGCAAGGTTACAGTTCGCGGCCCGAGAAGCACTCTCCGGCCAACATGCCCAACTGCAGCAACAGCTCCCTAAGCGAAGGAGCCAGGACCCAAAGACCTAGCTGGCCTGAAGGGCCCCCAGGGGGGCCCCAAGCAGCCCCTCTCAATTTGGGTCTGGGGGTTTTCGTTGGGCCGGGAACCTATGAGAATCCTGCAAGGTTGCAGTTCGCGGCCCGAGAAGCACTCTCCGGCCAACATGCCCAACTGCAGCAACAGCTCCCAAACCGAAGGAGCCAGGACCCAAAGACCTAGCTGGCCTGAAGGGCCTCCAGGGGGGCCCCAAGCAGCCCCTCTCCATTTGGGTCTGGGGGCTTTCGTTGGGCCGGGAACCTGGGAGATTCCTGCGAGGTTGCAGTTCGCGGCCCGAGAAGCACTCTCCGGCCAACATGCCCAACTGCAGCAACAGCTCCCAAAGCGAAGGAGCCAGGACCCAAAGACCTAGCTGGCCTGAAGGGCCCCCATGGGGCCCCCAAGGAGCTCCTCTCCATTTGGATCTGGGGGCTTTAGTTGGGCCGGGAACCTGGGAGGTACCTGCAAGGTTGCAGTTCGCGGCCGGAGAAGCACTCTCCGGCCAGCATGCCCAACTGCAGCAACAGCTCCCAAAGCGAAGGAGCCAGGACCCAAAGACCTAGCTGGCCTGAAGGGCCCCCAGGGGGCCCCCAAGCAGCCCCTCTCAATTTGGGTCTGGGGGCTTTCGTTGGGCATGTATACCTGGGAGGTACCTGCAAGGTTACAGTTCGCGGCCCGAGAAGCACTCTCCGGCCAACATGCCCAACTGCAGCAACAGCTCCCAAAGCGAAGGAGCCAGGACCCAAAGACCTAGCTGGCCTGAAGGGGCCCCAGGGGGTCCCCAAGCAGCCCCTCTCCATTTGGGTCTGGGGGCTTTCGTTGGGCGGGGAACCTGGGAGAATCCTGCAAGGTTGCAGTTCGCGGCCCGAGAAGCACTCTCCGGCCAACATGCCCAACTGCAGCAACAGCTCCCAAAGCGAAGGAGCCAGGACCCAAAGACCTAGCTGGCCTGAAGGGCCCCCAGGGGGCCCCCAAGCAGCCCCTCTCCATTTGGGTCTGGGGGCTTTCGTTGGGCCGGGAACCTGGGAGATTCCTGCAAGGTTGCAGTTCGCGGCCGGAGAAGCACTCTCCAGCCAACATGCCCAACTGCAGCAACAGCTCCCAAACCGAAGGAGCCAGGACCCAAAGACCTAGCTGGCCTGAAGGGCCCCCAGGGGGCCCCCAAGCAGCCCCTCTCCATTTGGGTCTGGGGGCTTTCGTTGGGCTGGGAACCTGGGAGATTCCTGCAAGGTTGCAGTTCGCGGCCCGAGAAGCACTCTCCGGCCAACATGCCCAACTGCAGCAACAGCTCCCAAACCGAAGGAGCCAGGACCGAAATACCTAGCTGGCCTGAAGGGCCCCCAGGGGGCCCCCAAGCAGCCCCTCTCAATTTGGGTCTGGGGGCTTTCGTTGGGCATGGAACCTGGGAGATTCCTGCAAGGTTGCAGTTCGCGGCCCGAGAAGCACTCTCCGGCCAACATGCCCAACTGCAGCAACAGCTCCCAAACCGAAGGAGCCAGGACCCAAAGACCTAGCTGGCCTGAAGGGCCCCCAGGGGGCCCCCAAGCAGCCCCTCTCCATTTGGTTATGGGGGCTTTTGTTGGGCCGGGAACCTGGGAGATTCCTGCAAGGTTGCAGTTCGAGGCCCGAGAAGCACTCTCCGGCCAACATGCCCAACTGCAGCAACAGCTCCCAAACCGAAGGAGCCAGGACCCAAAGACCTAGCTGGCCTGAAGGGCCTCCAGGGGTCCCCAAGTAGCCCCTCACCATTTGGGTCTGGGGGCTTTCTTTAGGCTGAGAACCTGGGAGATACCAGCAAGGTTGCAGTTCGCGGCCCGAGAAGCACTCTCCGGCCAACATGCCCAACTGCAGCAACAGCTCCCAAAGCGAAGGAGCCAGGACCCAAAGACCTAGCTGGCCTGAAGAGCCCCCAGAAGGTCACCAAGAAGCCCCTCTCCATTTGGGTCTGGGGGCTTTCGTTGGGCATGTATACCTGAGAGGTACCTGCAAGTTACAGTTCGCGGCCCGAGAAGCACTCTCCGCCCAACATGCCCAACTGCAGCAACAGCTCCCAAAGCGAAGGAGCCAGGACCCAAAGACCTAGCTGGCCTGAAGGGCCCCCAGGGGGCCCCCAAGCAGCCCCTCTCCATTTGGGTCTGGGGGCTTTCTTTAGGCTGAGAACCTGGGAGATACCTGCAAGGTTGCAGTTCGCGGCCCGAGAAGCACTCTCCGGCCAACATGCCCAATATCCAGCAACAGCTCCCAAAGCGAAGGAGCCAGGACCCAAAGACCTAGCTGGCCTGAAGGGCCCCCAGAAGGCCACCAAGCAGCCCCTCTCCATTTGGGTCTGGGGGCTTTCGTTGGGCATGTATACCTGAGAGGTACCTGCAAGGTTGCAGTTCGTGGCCGGAGAAGCACTCTCCGGCCAACATGCCCACCAGCAGCAACAGCTCCCAAAGCGAAGGAGCCAGGACCCAAAGACCTAGCTGGCCTGAAGGGCCCCCAGGGGGCCCCAAGCAGCCCCTCTCCATTTGGTTCTGGGGGCTTTTGTTGGGCCTGGGACCTGGGAGGTACCTGCAAGGTTGCAGTTCGAGGCCCGAGAAGCACTCTCCGGCCAACATGCCCAACTGCAGCAACAGCTCCCAAACCGAAGGAGCCAGGACCCAAAGACCTAGCTGGCCTGAAGGGCCTCCAGGGGGCCCCAAGTAGCCCCTCTCCATTTGGGTCTGGGGGCTTTCTTTAGGCTGAGAACCTGGGATATACCAGCAAGGTTGCAGTTCGCGGCCGGAGAAGCACTCTCCGGCCAGCATGCCCAACTGCAGCAACAGCTCCCAAAGCGAAGGAGCCAGGACCCAAAGACCTAGCTGGCCTGAAGGGCCCCCAGGGGGCCCCCAAGCAGCCCCTCTCAATTTGGGTCTGGGGGCTTTCGTTGGGCATGTATACCTGGGAGGTACCTGCAAGGTTACAGTTCGCGGCCCGAGAAGCACTCTCCGGCCAACATGCCCAACTGCAGCAACAGCTCCCAAAGCGAAGGAGCCAGGACCCAAACACATAGCTGGCCTGAAGGGCCCCCAGGGGGTCCCCAAGCAGCCCCTCTCCATTTGGGTCTAGGGGCTTTCGTTGGGCGGGGAACCTGGGAGATTCATGCAAGGTTGCAGTTCGCGGCCCGAGAAGCACTCTCCGGCCAACATGCCCAACTGCAGCAACAGCTCCCAAAGCGAAGGAGCCAAGACCCAAAGACCTAGCTGGCCTGAAGGGCCCCCAGGGGGCCCCCAAGCAGCCCCTCTCCATTTGGGTCTGGGGGCTTTCTTTAGGCTGAGAACCTGGGAGATACCTGCAAGGTTGCAGTTCGCGGCCCGAGAAGCACTCTCCGGCCAACATGCCCAATATCCAGCAACAGCTCCCAAAGCGAAGGAGCCAGGACCCAAAGACCTAGCTGGCCTGAAGGGCCCCCAGAAGGCCACCAAGCAGCCCCTCTCCATTTGGGTCTGGGGGCTTTCGTTGGGCATGTATACCTGAGAGGTACCTGCAAGGTTGCAGTTCGTGGCCGGAGAAGCACTCTCCGGCCAACATGCCCACCAGCAGCAACAGCTCCCAAAGCGAAGGAGCCAGGACCCAAAGACCTAGCTGGCCTGAAGGGCCCCCAGGGGGCCCCAAGCAGCCCCTCTCCATTTGGTTCTGGGGGCTTTTGTTGGGCCTGGGACCTGGGAGGTACCTGCAAGGTTGCAGTTCGAGGCCCGAGAAGCACTCTCCGGCCAACATGCCCAACTGCAGCAACAGCTCCCAAACCGAAGGAGCCAGGACCCAAAGACCTAGCTGGCCTGAAGGGCCTCCAGGGGGCCCCAAGTAGCCCCTCTCCATTTGGGTCTGGGGGCTTTCTTTAGGCTGAGAACCTGGGATATACCAGCAAGGTTGCAGTTCGCGGCCGGAGAAGCACTCTCCGGCCAGCATGCCCAACTGCAGCAACAGCTCCCAAAGCGAAGGAGCCAGGACCCAAAGACCTAGCTGGCCTGAAGGGCCCCCAGGGGGCCCCCAAGCAGCCCCTCTCAATTTGGGTCTGGGGGCTTTCGTTGGGCATGTATACCTGGGAGGTACCTGCAAGGTTACAGTTCGCGGCCCGAGAAGCACTCTCCGGCCAACATGCCCAACTGCAGCAACAGCTCCCAAAGCGAAGGAGCCAGGACACAAAGACCTAGCTGGCCTGAAGGGCCCCCAGAAGGCCCCCAAGGAGCCCCTCTCCATTTGGGTCTGGGGTCTTTCGTTGGGCATGTATACCTGAGAGGTACCTGCAAGTTAAAGTTCGCGGCCCGAGAAGCACTCTCCGGCCAACATGCCCAACTGCAGCAACAGCTCCCAAAGCGAAGGAGCCAGGACCCAAAGACCTAGCTGGCCTGAAGGGCCCCCAGGGGGCCCCCAAGCAGCCCCTCTCAATTTGGGTCTGGGGGCTTTCGTTGGGCATGTATACCTGGGAGGTACCTGCAAGGTTGCAGTTCGCGGCCGGAGAAGCACTCTCCGGCCAACATGCCCAACTGCAGCAACAGCTCCCAAACCGAAGGAGCCAGGACCCAAAGACCTAGCTGGCCTGAAGGGCCCCCAGGGGGCCCCCAAGCAGCCCCTCTCCATTTGGGTCTGGGGGCTTTCGTTGGGCTGGGAACCTGGGAGATTCATGCAAGGTTGCAGTTCGCGGCCCGAGAAGCACTCTCTGGCCAACATGCCCATCTGCAGCAACAGCTCCCAAAGCGAAGGAGCCAGGACCCAAAGACCTAGCTGGCCTGAAGGGCCCCCAGGGGGCCACCAAGCAGCCCCTCTCAATTTGGGTCTGGGGGCTTTCGTTGGGCATGGATACCTGAGAGGTACCTGCAAGGTTACAGTTCGCGGCCCGAGAAGCACTCTCCGGCCAACATGCCCAACTGCAGCAACAGCTCCCTAAGCGAAGGAGCCAGGACCCAAAGACCTAGCTGGCCTGAAGGGCCCCCAGGGGGGCCCCAAGCAGCCCCTCTCAATTTGGGTCTGGGGGTTTTCGTTGGGCCGGGAACCTGGGAGAATCCTGCAAGGTTGCAGTTCGCGGCCCGAGAAGCACTCTCCGGCCAACATGCCCAACTGCAGCAACAGCTCCCAAAGCGAAGGAGCCAGGACCCAAAGACCTAGCTGGCCTGAAGGGCCCCCAGGGGGCCCCCAAGCAGCCCCTCTCCATTTGGGTCTGGGGGCTTTCGTTGGGCTGGGAACCTGGGAGATTCCTGCGAGGTTGCAGTTCGCGGCCCGAGAAGCACTCTCCGGCCAACATGCCCAACTGCAGCAACAGCTCCCAAAGCGAAGGAGCCAGGACCCAAAGACCTAGCTGGCCTGAAGGGCCCCCAGGGGGCCCCCAAGGAGCTCCTCTCCATTTGGGTCTGGGGGCTTTAGTTGGGCCGGGAACCTGGGAGGTACCTGCAAGGTTGCAGTTCGTGGCCGGAGAAGCACTCTCCGGCCAACATGCCCAACTGCAGCAACAGCTCCCAAACCGAAGGAGCCAGGACCCAAAGACCTAGCTGGCCTGAAGGGCCCCCATGGGGCCCCCAAGGAGCTCCTCTCCATTTGGGTCTGGGGCCTTTAGTTGGGCCGGGAACCTGGGAGGTACCTGCAAGGTTGCAGTTCGTGGCCGGAGAAGCACTCTCCGGCCAACATGCCCAACTGCAGCAACAGCTCCCAAACCGAAGGAGCCAGGACCCAAAGACCTAGCTGGCCTGAAGGGGCCCCAGGGGGCCCCCAAGCAGCCCCTCTCCATTTGGTTCTGGGGGCTTTTGTTGGGCCGGGAACCTGGGAGATTCCTGCAAGGTTGCAGTTCGAGGCCCGAGAAGCACTCTCCGGCCAACATGCCCAACTGCAGCAACAGCTCCCAAACCGAAGGAGCCAGGACCCAAAGACCTAGCTGGCCTGAAGGGCCTCCAGGGGTCCCCAAGCAGCCCCTCTCCATTTGGGTCTGGTGGCTTTCTTTAGGCTGAGAACCTGGGAGATACCAGCAAGGTTGCAGTTCGCGGCCCGAGAAGCACTCTCCGGCCAACATGCCCAATATCCAGCAACAGCTCCCAAAGCGAAGGAGCCAGGACCCAAAGACCTAGCTGGCCTGAAGGGCCCCCAGAAGGCCACCAAGCAGCCCCTCTCAATTTGGGTCTGGGGGCTTTCGTTGCGCATGGATACCTGAGAGGTACCTGCAAGGTTACAGTTCGCGGCCCGAGAAGCACTCTCCGGCCAACATGCCCAACTGCAGCAACAGCTCCCTAAGCGAAGGAGCCAGGACCCAAAGACCTAGCTGGCCTGAAGGGCCCCCAGGGGGGCCCCAAGCAGCCCCTCTCCATTTGGGTCTGGGGGCTTTCGTTGGGCCGGGAACCTGGGAGATTCCTGCGAGGTTGCAGTTCGCGGCCCGAGAAGCACTCTCCGGCAAACATGCCCAACTGCAGCAACAGCTCCCAAAGCGAAGGAGCCAGGACCCAAAGACCTAGCTGGCCTGAAGGGCCCCCATGGGGCCCCCAAGGAGCTCCTCTCCATTTGGATCTGGGGGCTTTAGTTGGGCCGGGAACCTGGGAGGTACCTGCAAGGTTGCAGTTCGCGGCCGGAGAAGCACTCTCCGGCCAGCATGCCCAACTGCAGCAACAGCTCCCAAAGCGAAGGAGCCAGGACCCAAAGACCTAGCTGGCCTGAAGGGCCCCCAGGGGGCCCCCAAGCAGCCCCTCTCAATTTGGGTCTGGGGGCTTTCGTTGGGCATGTATACCTGGGAGGTACCTGCAAGGTTACAGTTCGCGGCCCGAGAAGCACTCTCCGGCCAACATGCCCAACTGCAGCAACAGCTCCCAAAGCGAAGGAGCCAGGACCCAAAGACCTAGCTGGCCTGAAGGGGCCCCAGGGGGTCCCCAAGCAGCCCCTCTCCATTTGGGTCTGGGGGCTTTCGTTGGGCGGGGAACCTGGGAGAATCCTGCAAGGTTGCAGTTCGCGGCCCGAGAAGCACTCTCCGGCCAACATGCCCAACTGCAGCAACAGCTCCCAAAGCGAAGGAGCCAGGACCCAAAGACCTAGCTGGCCTGAAGGGCCCCCAGGGGGCCCCCAAGCAGCCCCTCTCCATTTGGGTCTGGGGGCTTTCGTTGGGCCGGGAACCTGGGAGATTCCTGCAAGGTTGCAGTTCGCGGCCGGAGAAGCACTCTCCGGCCAACATGCCCAACTGCAGCAACAGCTCCCAAACCGAAGGAGCCAGGACCCAAAGACCTAGCTGGCCTGAAGGGCCTCCAGGGGTCCCCAAGCAGCCCCTCTCCATTTGGGTCTGGTGGCTTTCTTTAGGCTGAGAACCTGGGAGATACCAGCAAGGTTGCAGTTCGCGGCCCGAGAAGCACTCTCCGGCCAACATGCCCAATATCCAGCAACAGCTCCCAAAGCGAAGGAGCCAGGACCCAAAGACCTAGCTGGCCTGAAGGGCCCCCAGAAGGCCACCAAGCAGCCCCTCTCAATTTGGGTCTGGGGGCTTTCGTTGCGCATGGATACCTGAGAGGTACCTGCAAGGTTACAGTTCGCGGCCCGAGAAGCACTCTCCGGCCAACATGCCCAACTGCAGCAACAGCTCCCTAAGCGAAGGAGCCAGGACCCAAAGACCTAGCTGGCCTGAAGGGCCCCCAGGGGGCCCCCAAGCAGCCCCTCTCCATTTGGGTCTGGGGGCTTTCGTTGGGCCGGGAACCTGGGAGATTCCTGCGAGGTTGCAGTTCGCGGCCCGAGAAGCACTCTCCGGCAAACATGCCCAACTGCAGCAACAGCTCCCAAAGCGAAGGAGCCAGGACCCAAAGACCTAGCTGGCCTGAAGGGCCCCCATGGGGCCCCCAAGGAGCTCCTCTCCATTTGGATCTGGGGGCTTTAGTTGGGCCGGGAACCTGGGAGGTACCTGCAAGGTTGCAGTTCGCGGCCGGAGAAGCACTCTCCGGCCAGCATGCCCAACTGCAGCAACAGCTCCCAAAGCGAAGGAGCCAGGACCCAAAGACCTAGCTGGCCTGAAGGGCCCCCAGGGGGCCCCCAAGCAGCCCCTCTCAATTTGGGTCTGGGGGCTTTCGTTGGGCATGTATACCTGGGAGGTACCTGCAAGGTTACAGTTCGCGGCCCGAGAAGCACTCTCCGGCCAACATGCCCAACTGCAGCAACAGCTCCCAAAGCGAAGGAGCCAGGACCCAAAGACCTAGCTGGCCTGAAGGGGCCCCAGGGGGTCCCCAAGCAGCCCCTCTCCATTTGGGTCTGGGGGCTTTCGTTGGGCGGGGAACCTGGGAGAATCCTGCAAGGTTGCAGTTCGCGGCCCGAGAAGCACTCTCCGGCCAACATGCCCAACTGCAGCAACAGCTCCCAAAGCGAAGGAGCCAGGACCCAAAGACCTAGCTGGCCTGAAGGGCCCCCAGGGGGCCCCCAAGCAGCCCCTCTCCATTTGGGTCTGGGGGCTTTCGTTGGGCCGGGAACCTGGGAGATTCCTGCAAGGTTGCAGTTCGCGGCCGGAGAAGCACTCTCCGGCCAACATGCCCAACTGCAGCAACAGCTCCCAAACCGAAGGAGCCAGGACCCAAAGACCTAGCTGGCCTGAAGGGCCCCCAGGGGGCCCCCAAGCAGCCCCTCTCCATTTGGGTCTGGGGGCTTTCGTTGGGCTGGGAACCTGGGAGATTCCTGCAAGGTTGCAGTTCGCGGCCCGAGAAGCACTCTCCGGCCAACATGCCCAACTGCAGCAACAGCTCCCAAACCGAAGGAGCCAGGACCGAAATACCTAGCTGGCCTGAAGGGCCCCCAGGGGGCCCCCAAGCAGCCCCTCTCCATTTGGTTCTCGGGGCTTTTGTTGGGCCGGGAACCTGGGAGATTCCTGCAAGGTTGCAGTTCGAGGCCCGAGAAGCACTCTCCGGCCAACATGCCCAACTGCAGCAACAGCTCCCAAACCGAAGGAGCCAGGACCCAAAGACCTAGCTGGCCTGAAGGGCCTCCAGGGGTCCCCAAGTAGCCCCTCACCATTTGGGTCTGGGGGCTTTCTTTAGGCTGAGAACCTGGGAGATACCAGCAAGGTTGCAGTTCGCGGCCCGAGAAGCACTCTCCGGCCAACATGCCCAACTGCAGCAACAGCTCCCAAAGCGAAGGAGCCAGGACCCAAAGACCTAGCTGGCCTGAAGAGCCCCCAGAAGGTCACCAAGAAGCCCCTCTCCATTTGGGTCTGGGGGCTTTCGTTGGGCATGTATACCTGAGAGGTACCTGCAAGTTACAGTTCGCGGCCCGAGAAGCACTCTCCGCCCAACATGCCCAACTGCAGCAACAGCTCCCAAAGCGAAGGAGCCAGGACCCAAAGACCTAGCTGGCCTGAAGGGCCCCCAGGGGGCCCCCAAGCAGCCCCTCTCCATTTGGGTCTGGGGGCTTTCTTTAGGCTGAGAACCTGGGAGATACCTACAAGGTTGCAGTTCGCGGCCCGAGAAGCACTCTCCGGCCAACATGCCCAATATCCAGCAACAGCTCCCAAAGCGAAGGAGCCAGGACCCAAAGACCTAGCTGGCCTGAAGGGCCCCCAGAAGGCCACCAAGCAGCCCCTCTCCATTTGGGTCTGGGGGCTTTCGTTGGGCATGTATACCTGAGAGGTACCTGCAAGGTTGCAGTTCGTGGCCGGAGAAGCACTCTCCGGCCAACATGCCCACCAGCAGCAACAGCTCCCAAAGCGAAGGAGCCAGGACCCAAAGACCTAGCTGGCCTGAAGGGCCCCCAGGGGGCCCCAAGCAGCCCCTCTCCATTTGGTTCTGGGGGCTTTTGTTGGGCCTGGGACCTGGGAGGTACCTGCAAGGTTGCAGTTCGAGGCCCGAGAAGCACTCTCCGGCCAACATGCCCAACTGCAGCAACAGCTCCCAAACCGAAGGAGCCAGGACCCAAAGACCTAGCTGGCCTGAAGGGCCTCCAGGGGGCCCCAAGTAGCCCCTCTCCATTTGGGTCTGGGGGCTTTCTTTAGGCTGAGAACCTGGGATATACCAGCAAGGTTGCAGTTCGCGGCCGGAGAAGCACTCTCCGGCCAGCATGCCCAACTGCAGCAACAGCTCCCAAAGCGAAGGAGCCAGGACCCAAAGACCTAGCTGGCCTGAAGGGCCCCCAGGGGGCCCCCAAGCAGCCCCTCTCAATTTGGGTCTGGGGGCTTTCGTTGGGCATGTATACCTGGGAGGTACCTGCAAGGTTACAGTTCGCGGCCCGAGAAGCACTCTCCGGCCAACATGCTCAACTGCAGCAACAGCTCCCAAAGCGAAGGAGCCAGGACCCAAACACATAGCTGGCCTGAAGGGCCCCCAGGGGGTCCCCAAGCAGCCCCTCTCCATTTGGGTCTAGGGGCTTTCGTTGGGCGGGGAACCTGGGAGATTCATGCAAGGTTGCAGTTCGCGGCCCGAGAAGCACTCTCCGGCCAACATGCCCAACTGCAGCAACAGCTCCCAAAGCGAAGGAGCCAGGACACAAAGACCTAGCTGGCCTGAAGGGCCCCCAGAAGGCCCCCAAGGAGCCCCTCTCCATTTGGGTCTGGGGTCTTTCGTTGGGCATGTATACCTGAGAGGTACCTGCAAGTTAAAGTTCGCGGCCCGAGAAGCACTCTCCGGCCAACATGCCCAACTGCAGCAACAGCTCCCAAAGCGAAGGAGCCAGGACCCAAAGACCTAGCTGGCCTGAAGGGCCCCCAGGGGGCCCCCAAGCAGCCCCTCTCAATTTGGGTCTGGGGGCTTTCGTTGGGCATGTATACCTGGGAGGTACCTGCAAGGTTGCAGTTCGCGGCCGGAGAAGCACTCTCCGGCCAACATGCCCAACTGCAGCAACAGCTCCCAAACCGAAGGAGCCAGGACCCAAAGACCTAGCTGGCCTGAAGGGCCTCCAGGGGGGCCCCAAGCAGCCCCTCTCAATTTGGGTCTGGGGGCTTTCTTTAGGCTGAGTACCTGGGAGATACCAGCAAGGTTGCAGTTCGCGGCCCGAGAAGCACTCTCCGGCCAACATGCCCAATATCCAGCAACAGCTCCCAAAGCGAAGGAGCCAGGACCCAAAGACCTAGCTGGCCTGAAGGGCCCCCAGAAGGCCACCAAGCAGCCCCTCTCCATTTGGGTCTGGGGGCTTTCGTTGGGCATGTATACCTGAGAGGTACCTGCAAGTTACAGTTCGCGGCCCGAGAAGCACTCTCCGGCCAACATGCCCAACTGCAGCAACAGCTCCCAAAGCGAAGGAGCCAGGACCCAAAGACCTAGCTGGCCTGAAGGGCCCCCAGGGGGCCCCCAAGCAGCCCCTCTCCATTTGGGTCTGGGGGCTTTCTTTAGGCTGAGAACCTGGGAGATACCTACAAGGTTGCAGTTCGCGGCCCGAGAAGCACTCTCCGGCCAACATGCCCAATATCCAGCAACAGCTCCCAAAGCGAAGGAGCCAGGACCCAAAGACCTAGCTGGCCTGAAGGGCCCCCAGAAGGCCACCAAGCAGCCCCTCTCCATTTGGGTCTGGGGGCTTTCGTTGGGCATGTATACCTGAGAGGTACCTGCAAGGTTGCAGTTCGTGGCCGGAGAAGCACTCTCCGGCCAACATGCCCACCAGCAGCAACAGCTCCCAAAGCGAAGGAGCCAGGACCCAAAGACCTAGCTGGCCTGAAGCGCCCCCAGGGGGCCCCAAGCAGCCCCTCTCCATTTGGTTCTGGGGGCTTTTGTTGGGCCTGGGACCTGGGAGGTACCTGCAAGGTTGCAGTTCGAGGCCCGAGAAGCACTCTCCGGCCAACATGCCCAACTGCAGCAACAGCTCCCAAACCGAAGGAGCCAGGACCCAAAGACCTAGCTGGCCTGAAGGGCCTCCAGGGGGCCCCAAGTAGCCCCTCTCCATTTGGGTCTGGGGGCTTTCTTTAGGCTGAGAACCTGGGATATACCAGCAAGGTTGCAGTTCGCGGCCGGAGAAGCACTCTCCGGCCAGCATGCCCAACTGCAGCAACAGCTCCCAAAGCGAAGGAGCCAGGACCCAAAGACCTAGCTGGCCTGAAGGGCCCCCAGGGGGCCCCCAAGCAGCCCCTCTCCATTTGGGTCTGGGGGCTTTCGTTGGGCATGTATACCTGGGAGGTACCTGCAAGGTTACAGTTCGCGGCCCGAGAAGCACTCTCCGGCCAACATGCACAACTGCAGCAACAGCTCCCAAAGCGAAGGAGCCAGGACCCAAACACATAGCTGGCCTGAAGGGCCCCCAGGGGGTCCCCAAGCAGCCCCTCTCCATTTGGGTCTAGGGGCTTTCGTTGGGCGGGGAACCTGGGAGATTCATGCAAGGTTGCAGTTCGCGGCCCGAGAAGCACTCTCCGGCCAACATGCCCAACTGCAGCAACAGCTCCCAAAGCGAAGGAGCCAGGACACAAAGACCTAGCTGGCCTGAAGGGCCCCCAGAAGGCCACCAAGCAGCCCCTCTCCATTTGGGTCTGGGGGCTTTCGTTGGGCATGTATACCTGAGAGGTACCTGCAAGTTACAGTTCGCGGCCCGAGAAGCACTCTCCGGCCAACATGCCCAACTGCAGCAACAGCTCCCAAAGCGAAGGAGCCAGGACCCAAAGACCTAGCTGGCCTGAAGGGCCCCCAGGGGGCCACCAAGCAGCCCCTCTCCATTTGGGTCTGGGGGCTTTCGTTGGGCCGGGAACCTGGGAGGTACCTGCAAGGTTGCAGTTCGCGGCCCGAGAAGCACTCTCCGGCCACCATGCCCAACTGCAGCAACAGCTCCCAAACCGAAGGAGCCAGGACCCAAAGACCTAGCTGGCCTGAAGGGCCCCCAGGGGGCCCCCAAGCAGCCCCTCTCAATTTGGGTCTGGGGGCTTTCGTTGGGCCGGGAACCTGGGAGAATCATGCAAGGTTGCAGTTCGCGGCCCGAGAAGCACTCTCCGGCCAACATGCCCAACTGCAGCAACAGCTCCTAAAGCGAAGGAGCCAGGACACAAAGACCTAGCTGGCCTGAAGGGCCCCCAGGGGCCCCCCAAGCAGCCCCTCTCAATTTGGGTCTGGGGGTTTTCGTTGGGCCGGGAACCTGGGAGAATCCTGCAAGGTTGCAGTTCGCGGCCCGAGAAGCACTCTCCGGCCAACATGCTCAACTGCAGCAACAGCTCCCAAAGCGAAGGAGCCAGGACCCAAAGACCTAGCTGGCCTGAAGGGCCCCCAGGGGGCCCCCAAGCAGCCCCTCTCCATTTGGGTCTGGGGGCTTTCGTTGGGCATGTATACCTGAGAGGTACCTGCAAGTTAAATTTCGCGGCCCGAGAAGCACTCTCCGGCCAACATGCCCAACTGCAGCAACAGCTCCCAAACCGAAGGAGCCAGGACCCAAAGACCTAGCTGGCCTGAAGGGCCCCCAGGGGGCCCCCAAGCAGCCCCTCTCCATTTGGGTCTGGGGGCTTTCGTTGGGCATGTATACCTGAGAGGTACCTGCAAGTTAAATTTCGCGGCCCGAGAAGCACTCTCCGGCCAACATGCCCAACTGCAGCAACAGCTCCCAAAGCGAAGGAGCCAGGACCCAAAGACCTAGCTGGCCTGAAGGGCCCCCAGGGGGCCCCCAAGCAGCCCCTCTCCATTTGGGTCTGGGGGTTTTCGTTGGGCCGGGAACCTGGGAGGTACCTGCAAGGTTGCAGTTCGCGGCCCGAGAAGCACTCTCCGGTCAACATGCCCAACTGCAGAAACAGCTCCCAAACCGAAGGAGCCAGGACCCAAAGACCTAGCTGGCCTGAACGGCCTCCAGGGGGGCCCCAAGCAGCCCCTCTCCATTTGGGTCTGGGGGCTTTCTTTAGGCTGAGAACCTGGGAGATACCAGCAAGGTTGCAGTTCGCGGCCCGAGAAGCACTCTCCGGCCAACATGCCCAATATCCAGCAACAGCTCCCAAAGCGAAGGAGCCAGGACCCAAAGACCTAGCTGGCCTGAAGGGCCCCCAGGGGGCCCCCAAGCAGCCCCTCTCCATTTGGGTCTGGGGGCTTTCGTTGGGCATGTATACCTGAGAGGTACCTGCAAGTTACAGTTCGCGGCCCGAGAAGCACTCTCCGGCCAACATGCCCAACTGCAGCAACAGCTCCCAAAGCGAAGGAGCCAGGACCCAAAGACCTAGCTGGCCTGAAGGGCCCCCAGGGGGCCCCCAAGCAGCCCCTCTCCATTTGGGTCTGGGGGCTTTCGTTGGGCCGGGAACCTGGGAGGTACCTGCAAGGTTGCAGTTCACGGCCCGAGAAGCACTCTCCGGCCAACATGCCCAACTGCAGCAACAGCTCCCAAACCGAAGGAGCCAGGACCCAAAGACCTAGCTGGCCTGAAGGGCCTCCAGGGGGGCCCCAAGCAGCCCCTCTCAATTTGGGTCTGGGGGCTTTCGTTGGGCCGGGAACCTGGGAGAATCCTGCAAGGTTGCAGTTCGCGGCCCGAGAAGCACTCTCCGGCCACCATGCCCAACTGCAGCAACAGCTCCCAAACCGAAGGAGCCAGGACCCAAAGACCTAGCTGGCCTGAAGGGCCCCCAGGGGGCCCCCCGGCAGCCCCTCTCCATTTGGGTCTGGGGGCTTTCGTTGGCCATGGAACCTGGGAGAATCCTGCAAGGTTGCAGTTCGCGGCCCGAGAAGCACTCTCCGGCCAACATGCCCAACTGCAGCAACAGCTCCCAAAGCGAAGGAGCCAGGACCGAAAGACCTAGCTGGCCTGAAGGGCCCCCAGGGGGCCCCCAAGCAGCCCCTCTCAATTTGGGTCTGGGGGCTTTCGTTGGGCATGTATACCTGGGAGGTACCTGCAAGGTTGCAGTTCGCGGCCGGAGAAGCACTCTCCGGCCAACATGCCCAACTGCAGCAACAGCTCCCAAACCGAAGGAGCCAGGACCCAAAGACCTAGCTGGCCTGAAGGGCCTCCAGGGGGGCCCCAAGCAGCCCCTCTCAATTTGGGTCTGGGGGCTTTCTTTAGGCTGAGAACCTGGGAGATACCAGCAAGGTTGCAGTTCGCGGCCCGAGAAGCACTCTCCGGCCAACATGCCCAATATCCAGCAACAGCTCCCAAAGCGAAGGAGCCAGGACCCAAAGACCTAGCTGGCCTGAAGGGCCCCCAGAAGGCCACCAAGCAGCCCCTCTCCATTTGGGTCTGGGGGCTTTCGTTGGGCATGTATACCTGAGAGGTACCTGCAAGTTACAGTTCGCGGCCCGAGAAGCACTCTCCGGCCAACATGCCCAACTGCAGCAACAGCTCCCAAAGCGAAGGAGCCAGGACCCAAAGAACTAGCTGGCCTGAAGGGCCCCCAGGGGGCCCCCAAGCAGCCCCTCTCCATTTGGGTCTGGGGGCTTTCTTTAGGCTGAGAACCTGGGAGATACCTACAAGGTTGCAGTTCGCGGCCCGAGAAGCACTCTCCGGCCAACATGCCCAATATCCAGCAACAGCTCCCAAAGCGAAGGAGCCAGGACCCAAAGACCTAGCTGGCCTGAAGGGCCCCCAGAAGGCCACCAAGCAGCCCCTCTCCATTTGGGTCTGGGGGCTTTCGTTGGGCATGTATACCTGAGAGGTACCTGCAAGGTTGCAGTTCGTGGCCGGAGAAGCACTCTCCGGCCAACATGCCCACCAGCAGCAACAGCTCCCAAAGCGAAGGAGCCAGGACCCAAAGACCTAGCTGGCCTGAAGGGCCCCCAGGGGGCCCCAAGCAGCCCCTCTCCATTTGGTTCTGGGGGCTTTTGTTGGGCCTGGGACCTGGGAGGTACCTGCAAGGTTGCAGTTCGAGGCCCGAGAAGCACTCTCCGGCCAACATGCCCAACTGCAGCAACAGCTCCCAAACCGAAGGAGCCAGGACCCAAAGACCTAGCTGGCCTGAAGGGCCTCCAGGGGGCCCCAAGTAGCCCCTCTCCATTTGGGTCTGGGGGCTTTCTTTAGGCTGAGAACCTGGGATATACCAGCAAGGTTGCAGTTCGCGGCCGGAGAAGCACTCTCCGGCCAGCATGCCCAACTGCAGCAACAGCTCCCAAAGCGAAGGAGCCAGGACCCAAAGACCTAGCTGGCCTGAAGGGCCCCCAGGGGGCCCCCAAGCAGCCCCTCTCCATTTGGGTCTGGGGGCTTTCCTTGGGCATGTATACCTGGGAGGTACCTGCAAGGTTACAGTTCGCGGCCCGAGAAGCACTCTCCGGCCAACATGCCCAACTGCAGCAACAGCTCCCAAAGCGAAGGAGCCAGGACCCAAACACATAGCTGGCCTGAAGGGCCCCCAGGGGGTCCCCAAGCAGCCCCTCTCCATTTGGGTCTAGGGGCTTTCGTTGGGCGGGGAACCTGGGAGATTCATGCAAGGTTGCAGTTCGCGGCCCGAGAAGCACTCTCCGGCCAACATGCCCAACTGCAGCAACAGCTCCCAAAGCGAAGGAGCCAGGACACAAAGACCTAGCTGGCCTGAAGGGCCCCCAGAAGGCCCCCAAGGAGCCCCTCTCCATTTGGGTCTGGGGTCTTTCGTTGGGCATGTATACCTGAGAGGTACCTGCAAGTTAAATTTCGCGGCCCGAGAAGCACTCTCCGGCCAACATGCCCAACTGCAGCAACAGCTCCCAAAGCGAAGGAGCCAGGACCCAAAGACCTAGCTGGCCTGAAGGGCCCCCAGGGGGCCCCCAAGCAGACCCTCTCAATTTGGGTCTGGGGGCTTTCGTTGGGCATGTATACCTGGGAGGTACCTGCAAGGTTGCAGTTCGCGGCCGGAGAAGCACTCTCCGGCCAACATGCCCAACTGCAGCAACAGCTCCCAAACCGAAGGAGCCAGGACCCAAAGACCTAGCTGGCCTGAAGGGCCTCCAGGGGGGCCCCAAGCAGCCCCTCTCAATTTGGGTCTGGGGGCTTTCTTTAGGCTGAGAACCTGGGAGATACCAGCAAGGTTGCAGTTCGCGGCCCGAGAAGCACTCTCCGGCCAACATGCCCAATATCCAGCAACAGCTCCCAAAGCGAAGGAGCCAGGACCCAAAGACCTAGCTGGCCTGAAGGGCCCCCAGAAGGCCACCAAGCAGCCCCTCTCAATTTGGGTCTGGGGGCTTTCGTTGGGCATGTATACCTGAGAGGTACCTGCAAGTTACAGTTCGCGGCCCGAGAAGCACTCTCCGGCCAACATGCCCAACTGCAGCAACAGCTCCCAAAGCGAAGGAGCCAGGACCCAAAGACCTAGCTGGCCTGAAGGGCCCCCAGGGGGCCCCCAAGCAGCCCCTCTCCATTTGGGTCTGGGGGCTTTCGTTGGGCCGGGAACCTGGGAGGTACCTGCAAGGTTGCAGTTCGCGGCCCGAGAAGCACTCTCCGGCCACCATGCCCAACTGCAGCAACAGCTCCCAAACCGAAGGAGCCAGGACCCAAAGACCTAGCTGGCCTGAAGGGCCCCCAGGGGGCCCCCAAGCAGCCCCTCTCCATTTGGGTCTGGGGGCTTTCGTTGGGCCGGGAACCTGGGAGAATCATGCAAGGTTGCAGTTCGCGGCCCGAGAAGCACTCTCCGGCCAACATGCCCAACTGCAGCAACAGCTCCTAAAGCGAAGGAGCCAGGACACAAAGACCTAGCTGGCCTGAAGGGCCCCCAGGGGCCCCCCAAGCAGCCCCTCTCAATTTGGGTCTGGGGGTTTTCGTTGGGCCGGGAACCTGGGAGAATCCTGCAAGGTTGCAGTTCGCGGCCCGAGAAGCACTCTCCGGCCAACATGCTCAACTGCAGCAACAGCTCCCAAAGCGAAGGAGCCAGGACCCAAAGACCTAGCTGGCCTGAAGGGCCCCCAGGGGGCCCCCAAGCAGCCCCTCTCCATTTGGGTCTGGGGGCTTTCGTTGGGCATGTATACCTGAGAGGTACCTGCAAGTTAAATTTCGCGGCCCGAGAAGCACTCTCCGGCCAACATGCCCAACTGCAGCAACAGCTCCCAAACCGAAGGAGCCAGGACCCAAAGACCTAGCTGGCCTGAAGGGCCCCCAGGGGGCCCCCAAGCAGCCCCTCTCCATTTGGGTCTGGGGGCTTTCGTTGGGCATGTATACCTGAGAGGTACCTGCAAGTTAAATTTCGCGGCCCGAGAAGCACTCTCCGGCCAACATGCCCAACTGCAGCAACAGCTCCCAAAGCGAAGGAGCCAGGACCCAAAGACCTAGCTGGCCTGAAGGGCCCCCAGGGGGCCCCCAAGCAGCCCCTCTCCATTTGGGTCTGGGGGTTTTCGTTGGGCCGGGAACCTGGGAGGTACCTGCAAGGTTGCAGTTCGCGGCCCGAGAAGCACTCTCCGGTCAACATGCCCAACTGCAGAAACAGCTCCCAAACCGAAGGAGCCAGGACCCAAAGACCTAGCTGGCCTGAACGGCCTCCAGGGGGGCCCCAAGCAGCCCCTCTCCATTTGGGTCTGGGGGCTTTCTTTAGGCTGAGAACCTGGGAGATACCAGCAAGGTTGCAGTTCGCGGCCCGAGAAGCACTCTCCGGCCAACATGCCCAATATCCAGCAACAGCTCCCAAAGCGAAGGAGCCAGGACCCAAAGACCTAGCTGGCCTGAAGGGCCCCCAGGGGGCCCCCAAGCAGCCCCTCTCCATTTGGGTCTGGGGGCTTTCGTTGGGCATGTATACCTGAGAGGTACCTGCAAGTTACAGTTCGCGGCCCGAGAAGCACTCTCCGGCCAACATGCCCAACTGCAGCAACAGCTCCCAAAGCGAAGGAGCCAGGACCCAAAGACCTAGCTGGCCTGAAGGGCCCCCAGGGGGCCCCCAAGCAGCCCCTCTCCATTTGGGTCTGGGGGCTTTCGTTGGGCCGGGAACCTGGGAGGTACCTGCAAGGTTGCAGTTCACGGCCCGAGAAGCACTCTCCGGCCAACATGCCCAACTGCAGCAACAGCTCCCAAACCGAAGGAGCCAGGACCCAAAGACCTAGCTGGCCTGAAGGGCCTCCAGGGGGGCCCCAAGCAGCCCCTCTCAATTTGGGTCTGGGGGCTTTCGTTGGGCCGGGAACCTGGGAGAATCCTGCAAGGTTGCAGTTCGCGGCCCGAGAAGCACTCTCCGGCCACCATGCCCAACTGCAGCAACAGCTCCCAAACCGAAGGAGCCAGGACCCAAAGACCTAGCTGGCCTGAAGGGCCCCCAGGGGGCCCCCCGGCAGCCCCTCTCCATTTGGGTCTGGGGGCTTTCGTTGGCCATGGAACCTGGGAGAATCCTGCAAGGTTGCAGTTCGCGGCCCGAGAAGCACTCTCCGGCCAACATGCCCAACTGCAGCAACAGCTCCCAAAGCGAAGGAGCCAGGACCGAAAGACCTAGCTGGCCTGAAGGGCCCCCAGGGGGCCCCCAAGCAGCCCCTCTCAATTTGGGTCTGGGGGCTTTCGTTGGGCATGTATACCTGGGAGGTACCTGCAAGGTTGCAGTTCGCGGCCGGAGAAGCACTCTCCGGCCAACATGCCCAACTGCAGCAACAGCTCCCAAACCGAAGGAGCCAGGACCCAAAGACCTAGCTGGCCTGAAGGGCCTCCAGGGGGGCCCCAAGCAGCCCCTCTCAATTTGGGTCTGGGGGCTTTCTTTAGGCTGAGAACCTGGGAGATACCAGCAAGGTTGCAGTTCGCGGCCCGAGAAGCACTCTCCGGCCAACATGCCCAATATCCAGCAACAGCTCCCAAAGCGAAGGAGCCAGGACCCAAAGACCTAGCTGGCCTGAAGGGCCCCCAGAAGGCCACCAAGCAGCCCCTCTCCATTTGGGTCTGGGGGCTTTCGTTGGGCATGTATACCTGAGAGGTACCTGCAAGTTACAGTTCGCGGCCCGAGAAGCACTCTCCGGCCAACATGCCCAACTGCAGCAACAGCTCCCAAAGCGAAGGAGCCAGGACCCAAAGAACTAGCTGGCCTGAAGGGCCCCCAGGGGGCCCCCAAGCAGCCCCTCTCCATTTGGGTCTGGGGGCTTTCTTTAGGCTGAGAACCTGGGAGATACCTACAAGGTTGCAGTTCGCGGCCCGAGAAGCACTCTCCGGCCAACATGCCCAATATCCAGCAACAGCTCCCAAAGCGAAGGAGCCAGGACCCAAAGACCTAGCTGGCCTGAAGGGCCCCCAGAAGGCCACCAAGCAGCCCCTCTCCATTTGGGTCTGGGGGCTTTCGTTGGGCATGTATACCTGAGAGGTACCTGCAAGGTTGCAGTTCGTGGCCGGAGAAGCACTCTCCGGCCAACATGCCCACCAGCAGCAACAGCTCCCAAAGCGAAGGAGCCAGGACCCAAAGACCTAGCTGGCCTGAAGGGCCCCCAGGGGGCCCCAAGCAGCCCCTCTCCATTTGGTTCTGGGGGCTTTTGTTGGGCCTGGGACCTGGGAGGTACCTGCAAGGTTGCAGTTCGAGGCCCGAGAAGCACTCTCCGGCCAACATGCCCAACTGCAGCAACAGCTCCCAAACCGAAGGAGCCAGGACCCAAAGACCTAGCTGGCCTGAAGGGCCTCCAGGGGGCCCCAAGTAGCCCCTCTCCATTTGGGTCTGGGGGCTTTCTTTAGGCTGAGAACCTGGGATATACCAGCAAGGTTGCAGTTCGCGGCCGGAGAAGCACTCTCCGGCCAGCATGCCCAACTGCAGCAACAGCTCCCAAAGCGAAGGAGCCAGGACCCAAAGACCTAGCTGGCCTGAAGGGCCCCCAGGGGGCCCCCAAGCAGCCCCTCTCCATTTGGGTCTGGGGGCTTTCCTTGGGCATGTATACCTGGGAGGTACCTGCAAGGTTACAGTTCGCGGCCCGAGAAGCACTCTCCGGCCAACATGCCCAACTGCAGCAACAGCTCCCAAAGCGAAGGAGCCAGGACCCAAACACATAGCTGGCCTGAAGGGCCCCCAGGGGGTCCCCAAGCAGCCCCTCTCCATTTGGGTCTAGGGGCTTTCGTTGGGCGGGGAACCTGGGAGATTCATGCAAGGTTGCAGTTCGCGGCCCGAGAAGCACTCTCCGGCCAACATGCCCAACTGCAGCAACAGCTCCCAAAGCGAAGGAGCCAGGACACAAAGACCTAGCTGGCCTGAAGGGCCCCCAGGGGGCCCCCAAGGAGCCCCTCTCCATTTGGGTCTGGGGTCTTTCGTTGGGCATGTATACCTGAGAGGTACCTGCAAGTTAAATTTCGCGGCCCGAGAAGCACTCTCCGGCCAACATGCCCAACTGCAGCAACAGCTCCCAAAGCGAAGGAGCCAGGACCCAAAGACCTAGCTGGCCTGAAGGGCCCCCAGGGGGCCCCCAAGCAGACCCTCTCAATTTGGGTCTGGGGGCTTTCGTTGGGCATGTATACCTGGGAGGTACCTGCAAGGTTGCAGTTCGCGGCCGGAGAAGCACTCTCCGGCCAACATGCCCAACTGCAGCAACAGCTCCCAAACCGAAGGAGCCAGGACCCAAAGACCTAGCTGGCCTGAAGGGCCTCCAGGGGGGCCCCAAGCAGCCCCTCTCAATTTGGGTCTGGGGGCTTTCTTTAGGCTGAGAACCTGGGAGATACCAGCAAGGTTGCAGTTCGCGGCCCGAGAAGCACTCTCCGGCCAACATGCCCAATATCCAGCAACAGCTCCCAAAGCGAAGGAGCCAGGACCCAAAGACCTAGCTGGCCTGAAGGGCCCCCAGAAGGCCACCAAGCAGCCCCTCAATTTGGGTCTGGGGGCTTTCGTTGGGCATGTATACCTGAGAGGTACCTGCAAGTTACAGTTCGCGGCCCGAGAAGCACTCTCCGGCCAACATGCCCAACTGCAGCAACAGCTCCCAAAGCGAAGGAGCCAGGACCCAAAGACCTAGCTGGCCTGAAGGGCCCCCAGGGGGCCCCCAAGCAGCCCCTCTCCATTTGGGTCTGGGGGCTTTCGTTGGGCCGGGAACCTGGGAGGTACCTGCAAGGTTGCAGTTCGCGGCCCGAGAAGCACTCTCCGGCCACCATGCCCAACTGCAGCAACAGCTCCCAAACCGAAGGAGCCAGGACCCAAAGACCTAGCTGGCCTGAAGGGCCCCCAGGGGGCCCCCAAGCAGCCCCTCTCCATTTGGGTCTGGGGGCTTTCGTTGGGCCGGGAACCTGGGAGAATCATGCAAGGTTGCAGTTCGCGGCCCGAGAAGCACTCTCCGGCCAACATGCCCAACTGCAGCAACAGCTCCTAAAGCGAAGGAGCCAGGACACAAAGACCTAGCTGGCCTGAAGGGCCCCCAGGGGCCCCCCAAGCAGCCCCTCTCAATTTGGGTCTGGGGGTTTTCGTTGGGCCGGGAACCTGGGAGAATCCTGCAAGGTTGCAGTTCGCGGCCCGAGAAGCACTCTCCGGCCAACATGCTCAACTGCAGCAACAGCTCCCAAAGCGAAGGAGCCAGGACCCAAAGACCTAGCTGGCCTGAAGGGCCCCCAGGGGGCCCCCAAGCAGCCCCTCTCCATTTGGGTCTGGGGGCTTTCGTTGGGCATGTATACCTGAGAGGTACCTGCAAGTTAAATTTCGCGGCCCGAGAAGCACTCTCCGGCCAACATGCCCAACTGCAGCAACAGCTCCCAAACCGAAGGAGCCAGGACCCAAAGACCTAGCTGGCCTGAAGGGCCCCCAGGGGGCCCCCAAGCAGCTCCTCTCCATTTGGGTCTGGGGGCTTTCGTTGGGCATGTATACCTGAGAGGTACCTGCAAGTTAAATTTCGCGGCCCGAGAAGCACTCTCCGGCCAACATGCCCAACTGCAGCAACAGCTCCCAAAGCGAAGGAGCCAGGACCCAAAGACCTAGCTGGCCTGAAGGGCCCCCAGGGGGCCCCCAAGCAGCCCCTCTCCATTTGGGTCTGGGGGTTTTCGTTGGGCCGGGAACCTGGGAGGTACCTGCAAGGTTGCAGTTCGCGGCCCGAGAAGCACTCTCCGGTCAACATGCCCAACTGCAGAAACAGCTCCCAAAGCGAAGGAGCCAGGACCCAAAGACCTAGCTGGCCTGAACGGCCTCCAGGGGGGCCCCAAGCAGCCCCTCTCCATTTGGGTCTGGGGGCTTTCTTTAGGCTGAGAACCTGGGAGATACCAGCAAGGTTGCAGTTCGCGGCCCGAGAAGCACTCTCCGGCCAACATGCCCAATATCCAGCAACAGCTCCCAAAGCGAAGGAGCCAGGACCCAAAGACCTAGCTGGCCTGAAGGGCCCCCAGGGGGCCCCCAAGCAGCCCCTCTCCATTTGGGTCTGGGGGCTTTCGTTGGGCATGTATACCTGAGAGGTACCTGCAAGTTACAGTTCGCGGCCCGAGAAGCACTCTCCGGCCAACATGCCCAACTGCAGCAACAGCTCCCAAAGCGAAGGAGCCAGGACCCAAAGACCTAGCTGGCCTGAAGGGCCCCCAGGGGGCCCCCAAGCAGCCCCTCTCCATTTGGGTCTGGGGGCTTTCGTTGGGCCGGGAACCTGGGAGGTACCTGCAAGGTTGCAGTTCACGGCCCGAGAAGCACTCTCCGGCCAACATGCCCAACTGCAGCAACAGCTCCCAAACCGAAGGAGCCAGGACCCAAAGACCTAGCTGGCCTGAAGGGCCTCCAGGGGGGCCCCAAGCAGCCCCTCTCAATTTGGGTCTGGGGGCTTTCGTTGGGCCGGGAACCTGGGAGAATCCTGCAAGGTTGCAGTTCGCGGCCCGAGAAGCACTCTCCGGCCACCATGCCCAACTGCAGCAACAGCTCCCAAACCGAAGGAGCCAGGACCCAAAGACCTAGCTGGCCTGAAGGGCCCCCAGGGGGCCCCCAAGCAGCCCCTCTCCATTTGGGTCTGGGGGCTTTCGTTGGCCATGGAACCTGGGAGAATCCTGCAAGGTTGCAGTTCGCGGCCCGAGAAGCACTCTCCGGCCAACATGCCCAACTGCAGCAACAGCTCCCAAAGCGAAGGAGCCAGGACCGAAAGACCTAGCTGGCCTGAAGGGCCCCCAGGGGGCCCCCAAGCAGCCCCTCTCCATTTGGGTCTGGGGGCTTTCGTTGGGCATGGAACCTGGGAGATTCCTGCGAGGTTGCAGTTCGCGGCCCGAGAAGCACTCTCCGGCCAACATGCCCAACTGCAGCAACAGCTCCCAAAGCGAAGGAGCCAGGACCCAAAGACCTATCTGGCCTGAAGGGCCCCCAGGGGGCCCCCAAGGAGCTCCTCTCCATTTGGATCTGGGGGCTTTAGTTGGGCCGGGAACCTGGGAGGTACCTGCAAGGTTGCAGTTCGCGGCCGGAGAAGCACTCTCCGGCCAGCATGCCCAACTGCAGCAACAGCTCCCAAAGCGAAGGAGCCAGGACCCAAAGACCTAGCTGGCCTGAAGGGCCCCCAGGGGGCCCCTAAGTAGCCCCTCTCAATTTGGGTCTGGGGGCTTTCGTTGGGCATGTATACCTGGGAGGTACCTGCAAGGTTGCAGTTCGCGGCCGGAGAAGCACTCTCCGGCCAACATGCCCAACTGCAGCAACAGCTCCCAAAGCGAAGGAGCCAGGACCCAAAGACCTAGCTGGCCTGAAGGGCCCCCAGGGGGCCCCCAAGCAGCCCCTCTCCATTTGGGTCTGGGGGCTTTCGTTGGGCATGGAACCTGGGAGATTCCTGCAAGGTTGCAGTTCGCGGCCCGAGAAGCACTCTCCGGCCAACATGCCCAACTGCAGCAACAGCTCCCAAACCGAAGGAGCCAGGACCGAAATACCTAGCTGGCCTGAAGGGCCCCCATGGGGCCCCCAAGGAGCCCCTCTCCATTTGGGTCTGGGGGCTTTCTTTAGGCTGAGAACCTGGGAGATACCAGCAAGGTTGCAGTTCGCGGCCCGAGAAGCACTCTCCGGCCAACATGCCCAACTGCAGCAACAGCTCCCAAAACGAAGGAGCCAGGACCCAAAGACCTAGCTGGCCTGAAGAGCCCCCAGAAGGTCACCATGAAGCCCCTCTCCATTTGGGTCTGGGGGCTTTCGTTGGGCATGTATACCTGAGAGGTACCTGCAAGTTACAGTTCGCGGCCCGAGAAGCACTCTCCGGCCAACATGCCCAACTGCAGCAACAGCTCCCAAAGCGAAGGAGCCAGGACCCAAAGACCTAGCTGGCCTGAAGGGCCCCCAGGGGGCCCCCAAGCAGCCCCTCTCCATTTGGGTCTGGGGGCTTTCTTTAGGCTGAGAACCTGGGAGATACCTGCAAGGTTGCAGTTCGCGGCCCGAGAAGCACTCTCCGGCCAACATGCCCAATATCCAGCAACAGCTCCCAAAGCGAAGGAGCCAGGACCCAAAGACCTAGCTGGCCTGAAGGGCCCCCAGAAGGCCACCAAGCAGCCCCTCTCCATTTGGGTCTGGGGGCTTTCGTTGGGCATGTATACCTGGGAGGTACCTGCAAGGTTACAGTTCGCGGCCCGAGAAGCACTCTCCGGCCAACATGCCCAACTGCAGCAACAGCTCCCAAAGCGAAGGAGCCAGGACCCAAACACATAGCTGGCCTGAAGGGCCCCCAGGGGGTCCCCAAGCAGCCCCTCTCCATTTGGGTCTAGGGGTTTTCGTTGGGCGGGGAACCTGGGAGATTCATGCAAGGTTGCAGTTCGCGGCCCGAGAAGCACTCTCCGGCCAACATGCCCAACTGCAGCAACAGCTCCCAAAGCGAAGGAGCCAGGACACAAAGACCTAGCTGGCCTGAAGTGCCCCCAGAAGGCCACCAAGGAGCCCCTCTCCATTTGGGTCTGGGGTCTTTCGTTGGGCATGTATACCTGAGAGGTACCTGCAAGTTAAAGTTCGCGGCCCGAGAAGCACTCTCCGGCCAACATGCCCAACTGCAGCAACAGCTCCCAAAGCGAAGGAGCCAGGACCCAAAGACCTAGCTGGCCTGAAGGGCCCCCAGGGGGCCCCCAAGCAGCCCCTCTCCATTTGGGTCTGGGGGTTTTCGTTGGGCCGGGAACCCTGGAGAATCCTGCAAGGTTGCAGTTCGCGGCCCGAGAAGCACTCTCCGGCCAACATGCCCAACTGCAGCAACAGCTCCCAAACCGAAGGAGCCAGGACCCAAAGACCTAGCTGGCCTGAAGGGCCTCCAGGGGGGCCCCAAGCAGCCCCTCTCTATTTGGGTCTGGGGGCTTTCTTTAGGCTGAGAACCTGGGAGATACCAGCAAGGTTGCAGTTCGCGGCCCGAGAAGCACTCTCCGGCCAACATGCCCAATATCCAGCAACAGCTCCCAAAGCGAAGGAGCCAGGACACAGAGACCTAGCTGGCCTGAAGGGCCCCCAGAAGGCCACCAAGCAGCCCCTCTCCATTTGGGTCTGGGGGCTTTCGTTGGGCATGTATACCTGAGAGGTACCTGCAAGTTACAGTTCGCGGCCCGAGAAGCACTCTCCGGCCAACATGCCCAACTGCAGCAACAGCTCCCAAAGCGAAGGAGCCAGGACCCAAAGACCTAGCTGGCCTGAAGGGCCCCCAGGGGGCCCCAAGCAGCCCCTCTCCATTTGGGTCTGGGGGCTTTCGTTGGGCCGGGAACCTGGGAGGTACCTGCAAGGTTGCAGTTCGCGGCCCGAGAAGCACTCTCCGGCCACCATGCCCAACTGCAGCAACAGCTCCCAAACCGAAGGAGCCAGGACCCAAAGACCTAGCTGGCCTGAAGGGCCCCCAGGGGGCCCCCAAGCAGCCCCTCTCCATTTGGGTCTGGGGGCTTTCGTTGGGCATGGAACCTGGGAGAATACTGCAAGGTTGCAGTTCGCGGCCCGAGAAGCACTCTCCAGCCAACATGCCCAACTGCAGAAACAGCTCCCAAAGCGAAGGAGCCAGGACACAAAGACCTAGCTGGCCTGAAGGGCCCCCAGGGGGGCCCCAAGCAGCCCCTCTCCATTTGGGTCTGGGGGCTTTCGTTGGGCCGGGAACCTGGGAGAATCCTGCAAGGTTGCAGTTCGCGGCCCGAGAAGCACTCTCCGGCCAACATGCCCAACTGCAGCAACAGCTCCCAAACCGAAGGAGCCAGGACCCAAAGACCTAGCTGGCCTGAAGGGCCCCCAGGGGGCCCCCAAGCAGCCCCTCTCCATTTGGGTCTGGGGGCTTTCGTTGGGCTGGGAACCTTGGAGATTCATGCAAGGTTGCAGTTCGCGGCCCGAGAAGCACTCTCCGGCCAACATGCCCAACTGCAGCAACAGCTCCCAAAGCGAAGGAGCCAGGACCCAAAGACCTAGCTGGCCTGAAGGGCCCCCAGGGGGCCCCCAAGCAGCCCCTCTCCATTTGGGTCTGGGGGCTTTCGTTGGGCATGGATACCTGAGAGGTACCTGCAAGGTTACAGTTCGCGGCCAGAGAAGCACTCTCCGGCCAACATGCTCAACTGCAGCAACAGCTCCCAAACCGAAGGAGCCAGGACACAAAGACCTAGCTGGCCTGAAGGGCCCCCAGGGGGGCCCCAAGCAGCCCCTCTCCATTTGGGTCTGGGGGCTTTCGTTGGGCATGGAACCTGGGAGATTCCTGCAAGGTTGCAGTTCGCGGCCCGAGAAGCACTCTCCGGCCAACATGCCCAACTGCAGCAACAGCTCCCAAACCGAAGGAGCCAGGACCCAAAGACCTAGCTGGCCTGAAGGGCCCCCAGGGGGGCCCCAAGCAGCCCCTCTCAATTTGGGTCTGGGGGTTTTCGTTGGGCCGGGAACCCTGGAGAATCCTGCAAGGTTGCAGTTCGCGGCCCGAGAAGCACTCTCCGGCCAACATGCACAACTGCAGCAACAGCTCCCAAACCGAAGGAGCCAGGACCCAAAGACCTAGCTGGCCTGAAGGGCCTCCAGGGGGGCCCCAAGCAGCCCCTCTCCATTTGGGTCTGGGGGCTTTCGTTGGGCCGGGAACCTGGGAGAATCCTGCAAGGTTGCAGTTCGCGGCCCGAGAAGCACTCTCCGGCCAACATGCCCAACTGCAGCAACAGCTCCCAAACCGAAGGAGCCAGGACCCAAAGACCTAGCTGGCCTGAAGGGCCCCCAGGGGGCCCCCAAGCAGCCCCTCTCCATTTGGGTCTGGGGGCTTTCGTTGGGCTGGGAACCTGGGAGATTCCTGCGAGGTTGCAGTTCGCGGCCCGAGAAGCACTCTCCGGCCAGCATGCCCAACTGCAGCAACAGCTCCCAAAGCGAAGGAGCCAGGACCCAAAGACCTAGCTGGCCTGAAGGGCCCCCAGGGGGCCCCCAAGTAGCCCCTCTCAATTTGGGTCTGGGGGCTTTCGTTGGGCATGTATACCTGGGAGGTACCTGCAAGGTTACAGTTCGCGGCCCGAGAAGCACTCTCCGGCCAACATGCCCAACTGCAGCAACAGCTCCCAAAGCGAAGGAGCCAGGACCGAAAGACCTAGCTGGCCTGAAGTGCCCCCAGGGGGTCCCCAAGCAGCCCCTCTCCATTTGGGTCTGGGGGCTTTCGTTGGGCGGGGAACCTGCGAGATTCATGCAAGGTTGCAGTTCGCGGCCCGAGAAGCACTCTCCGGCCAACATGCCCAACTGCAGCAACAGCTCCCAAAGCGAAGGAGCCAGGACCCAAAGACCTAGCTGGCCTGAAGGGCCCCCAGGGGGCCCTCAAGCAGCCCCTCTCCATTTGGGTCTGGGGGCTTTCGTTGGGCCGGGAACCTGGGAGATTCCTGCAAGTTTGCAGTTCGCGGCCGGAGAAGCACTCTCCGGCAAACATGCCCAACTGCAGCAACAGCTCCCAAAGCGAAGGAGCCAGGACCCAAAGACCTAGCTGGCCTGAAGGGCCCCCAGGGGGCCCCCAAGCAGCCCCTCTCCATTTGGGTCTGGGGGCTTTCGTTGGCCATGGAACCTGGGAGGTACCTGCAAGGTTGCAGTTCGCGGCCCGAGAAGCACTCTCCGGCCAACATGCCCAACTGCAGCAACAGCTCCCAAACCGAAGGAGCCAGGACCCAAAGACCTAGCTGGCCTGAAGGGCCCCCATGGGGCCCCCAAGGAGCTCCTCTCCATTTGGGTCTGGGGGCTTTAGTTGGGCCGGGAACCTGGGAGTTACCTGCAAGGTTGCAGTTCGTGGCCGGAGAAGCACTCTCCGGCCAACATGCCCAACTGCAGCAACAGCTCCCAAAGCGAAGGAGCCAGGACACAAAGACCTAGCTGGCCTGAAGTGCCCCCAGGGGGCCCCCAAGCAGCCCCTCTCCATTTGGGTCTGGGGGCTTTTGTTGGGCCGGGAACCTGGGAGAATCCTGCAAGGTTGCAGTTCGCGGCCCGAGAAGCACTCTCCGGCCAACATGCCCAACTGCAGCAACAGCTCCCAAAGCGAAGGAGCCAGGACCCAAAGACCTAGCTGGCCTGAAGGGCCCCCAGGGGGCCCCCAAGCAGCCCCTCTCCATTTGGGTCTGGGGGCTTTCTTTAGGCTGAGAACCTGGGAGTTACCAGCAAGGTTGCACTTCGCGGCCCGAGAAGCACTCTCCGGCCAACATGCCCAACTGCAGCAACAGCTCCCAAACCGAAGGAGCCAGGACCCAAAGACCTAGCTGGCCTGAAGGGCCCCCAGGGGGGCCCCAAGCAGCCCCTCTCAATTTGGGTCTGGGGGCTTTCTTTAGGCTGAGAACCTGGGAGATACCAGCAAGGTTGCAATTCGCGGCCCGAGAAGCACTCTCCGGCCAACATGCCCAACTGCAGCAACAGCTCCCAAACCGAAGGAGCCAGGACCCAAAGACCTAGCTGGCCTGAAGGGCCTCCAGGGGGGCCCCAAGCAGCCCCTCTCAATTTGGGTCTGGGGGCTTTCTTTAGGCTGAGAACCTGGGAGATACCAGCAAGGTTGCAATTCGCGGCCCGAGAAGCACTCTCCGGCCAACATGCCCAATATCCAGCAACAGCTCCCAAAGCGAAGGAGCCAGGACCCAAAGACCTAGCTGGCCTGAAGGGCCCCCAGAAGGCCACCAAGCAGCCCCTCTCCATTTGGGTCTGGGGGCTTTCGTTGGGCATGTATACCTGAGAGGTTCCTGCAAGTTACAGTTCGCGGCCCGAGAAGCACTCTCCGGCCAACATGCCCAACTGCAGCAACAGCTCCCAAAGCGAAGGAGCCAGGACCCAAAGACCTAGCTGGCCTGAAGGGCCTCCAGGGGGGCCCGAAGCAGCCCCTCTCAATTTGGGTCTGGGGGCTTTCGTTGGGCCGGGAACCTGGGAGAATCCTGCAAGGTTGCAGTTCGCGGCCCGAGAAGCACTCTCCGGCCACCATGCCCAACTGCAGCAACAGCTCCCAAACCGAAGGAGCCAGGACCCAAAGACCTAGCTGGCCTGAAGGGCCCCCAGGGGGCCCCCAAGCAGCCCCTCTCCATTTGGGTCTGGGGGCTTTCGTTGGGCATGGAACCTGGGAGATTCCTGCAAGGTTGCAGTTCGCGGCCCGAGAAGCACTCTCCGGCCAACATGCCCAACTGCAGCAACAGCTCCCAAAGCGAAGGAGCCAGGACACAAAGACCTAGCTGGCCTGAAGGGCCCCCAGGGGGGCCCCAAGCAGCCCCTCTCAATTTGGGTCTGGGGGCTTTCGTTGGGCCGGGAACCTGGGAGAATCCTGCAAGGTTGCAGTTCGCGGCCCGAGAAGCACTCTCCGGCCAACATGCCCAACTGCAGCAACAGCTCCTAAACCGAAGGAGCCAGGACCCAAAGACCTAGCTGGCCTGAAGGGCCTCCAGGGGGGCCCCAAGCAGCCCCTCTCCATTTGGGTCTGGGGGCTTTCGTTGGGCCGGGAACCTGGGAGAATCCTGCAAGGTTGAAGTTCGCGGCCCGAGAAGCACTCTCCGGCCAACATGCCCAACTGCAGCAACAGCTCCCAAACCGAAGGAGCCAGGACACAAAGACCTAGCTGGCCTGAAGGGCCCCCAGGGGGCCCCCAAGCAGCCCCTCTCAATTTGGGTCTGGGGGCTTTCGTTGGGCTGGGAACCTGGGAGATTCCTGCGAGGTTGCAGTTCGCGGCCCGAGAAGCACTCTCCGGCCAACATGCCCAACTGCAGCAACAGCTCCCAAACCGAAGGAGCCAGGACCCAAAGACCTAGCTGGCCTGAAGGGCCCCCAGGGGGCCCCCAAGGAGCTTCCTCTCCATTTGGGTCTGGGGGCTTTAGTTGGGCCGGGAACCTGGGAGGTACCTGCAAGGTTGCAG